>NW_015506365.1:417650-429830 GCF_001515645.1 Sinocyclocheilus grahami
AGATAGATAGATAGATAGATAGATAGATAGATAGATAGATAGATAGATCGACGGATAGATAGATAAATGGATAGATAGATAGATGGATAGATAGATAGATAGATAGATAGATAGATAGATAGATAGATAGATAGATAGATCGACGGATAGATAGATAAATGGATAGATAGATAGATGGATAGATAGATAGATAGATAGATAGATAGATAGATAGATAGATAGATAGATAGATAGATAGATAAACATTATCAAGTACTAAATTGAATACTGCATTTATGTATTTTATATTCCATTTGTGTGTGTATATATTTAATACATCATTTAATTTGAATTAAAATCAAGTACTAAATTGAATACTGCATTTATGTATTTTATATTCCATTTGTGTGTGTATATATTTAATACATCATTTAATTTGAATTAAAATTTAGGATGTGTATATACTTAAATTGTAAATAAAAATGATGATCATAAATTCTACATTATTAGTTGCTAAATTGAATATCATATTTTTATTGTTTTTAATTGATTAGTTGATTATGTTTTCATCATAAAATTGCTGATTTTTTTGTGTTTATAATTAATCACTTAATTGTTTTTTTGTATTTATTTATTTTTTTTACTACGTTTGCAGCGATGTCATATCCGGAGGTTGCATACAGCAGAAAGGCAGTTTCACTGTTGACAAGCTCTCATTGTGTCTGCTTGCAATTACTGACTGGTGAAATAGTTCATTTGACATTCAAAATAGCAGGTTTAAAAAATTGTGTGATTAAAATACTCTCTCTTTCTGTAGATAATGGCTCCTGTCCTAACCAACTCCAACCCTGTAGTGTTTAGTGGCGCTGGAGTTTCAGAGTCAGATGTGTTGGCTTTGTCTGACCCACTTGCTATAAATAAAAGTCGAACAGCAATTCAACACGGCGAAAAAGATCCAGTGAACAATAGCGCGAAGTTGCTACTCTTTGTCCCTATAGATTAAATGAGTGACAGAGATAACACAGCACTCGCAAACAGTGATTATAGAAAGCTCTAGCCTCAAATCGAGCCGTTAATGGATGAAGTGTTGTTGTTTTGACACTGAATCGCAATGAATGTGTTGTAAAATCCAATTTCGCGTAGGTCAGATGTTTTAGTCATCGTATATGAATACAAATCTCTTTGATGCTTCAATTGTTTCTTCTAGACGGCGATTAGTTTAGAAGATCAAATGGAGGCTTTGCTGAACTTGAGATTGTTCATCTAAGAAAAAGATGCCTGCAATCTCATGTTTGTCTCCTCTAGAATCTCAGAAGAGATCTCAAACTGCTCTCAGAAATCTGCTATCAAGGTGAAATATGAAACATTTCTCATCAAGTTTTCCTTCTTACTATGTGTCAATAACACTCTCATTTTTCTCCTAAGGTTATTCAGGAGAAATGTTCTCCTGCAGAGTGTGTCCTGAAATATTCTCAAATGAAACACATCTGAGAATTCCTAAACAATGACATTTGCAAAATATATATATTTGCAGACATTTTCTGTTGAAGCTATATTTTAAATCTAAGTGTTATGCATCCAGTAGTCATCTAGCTTCTCGTTTGAATCTCTAATGGTGACTAATAAATTCAGGATTGCTTATATTGAGCAGAAGTGCATGTATGCCGTACAATTAACTTTCACTAGAGGACGAAGTGGCCCAGTGCTCTTCACGTCAGGTGCTTTCCTCTTGTACTCACATTCATTACATGTTTTATTGCTCAGACAACGTCCCCGGACAACACTCTATCACTCGCAGAGGGTAATAGCTTTTTTCGCCGGTGTAATTTCATTGATCAGCCACTTCCTCTTTTTTTCACCTTGAGGAATGGCTGCTGTGGTGAAAAAGCCAACAGTGATCAGAAGACGTATGCATCTAACTTAGTTTGTTATGAAAATAAAAAATAAAAAAAATAGGGTATAATGCAGTTCCACACTAAAAACAATATATATATATATAAGATAGATGGATGGATGGATGGATAGATTATATGTATATGTATATGTAAATGTATATGTATATATACACACACACACACACACTGCACTATATCAAGTTCATTGTATCAAGTTTAAGTTCACATAAATTGAAAATTTTAAATACATGTATATATATATTTTTTTTTAATGTTCTATAAGAGTTTGGGCCTATTAAATGGTAAAAATTATGGCTTTTAATTTCACTGTAATGTTTACTGCTTATATTTACAAATTTTATCATCAGATTTTGGGAATTAATCCATTTAATACAGGCATCAGAATCAGTATTGTTATCGGTACTTTCATTCATAGTACTAAAAAGATGCTATTAAACAAACATTTTAAATATACGTGAAAATATATTTATGAATACAAATTAATGTTAGGTGTTAAAAATCGAGATCATTTTGTAATTGACAGCACTAATATATATATTATATATAATAATATTAAATAGTAATAAAATAATATTAATATTAATAAAATAGGATTTTTTCTTATTTTGATTCTTTTTTCTTATTACTGTCATAATAGTTCATATACCAATAGTGTGGAATCTTAAATATTTCTTAATTTTATGTCGTTTTTTTTAAGTGTTTCGAAAATGTTTGCTTTTGTGTTTATTTCTTAGTTTTAAAAAAAACATCTTTACAATGTGGTCTCACACTTTTGGACCCTTACTGTGTATTGGAGTGTATATAGTGCAGAAAACGGTCCTTTTAACACAAAGCATAAGCATAACAGTTTGATGTCAATTTAACTGTCTAACTGGCTCATTGACAGCGTTTTGGCAGAAATGAGAGGTTGCTGTGTTTCAGTGGGCTTCAGAATGAGTTCAGGTTTGGGTGGGCGAGCAGGAGGTGTAGCTCCACATATTAGGTGCATTTCTTACCGAGTCGTTTCTCCGACACGCTTCATTTGCGTTCCAGTCCATCCTCCCCGTGAAGGACTGTCTGCAAACCTGAAACCTGAGATAGAGAGAATTATAATAACCGGCAGTTCTGGCAGTGGTCCACTCACCCGCACACACCCACAATAGTGCTGTGAAAACTAGATTCCCCCTGAGCTGGAACTCCCACCTCTTTTACATCGACCCCTCACCAGTGATACAGCTGACATCTGCCCTGAATGAATGCAGCACTGGCAGCCTGTTTAACCACGTAACCACCATAACCGCCTCATCACAAATCATGCATATTATCACTTACATGTTTGGCAACATGCCTTTCCACATGGAAATGTATAGCTGAGAGGTTGGTTTTCACAGCTCATGAGAATTAAACTCATATTCCACTCGCTCCTTCAGAAATGGAAAAAATCTGTCATCAACTGTCTTTTTTCCCCTAAAAAGTCTTAAGGGTTATCTGTGTAATTACAAAGTTACATTGTAGTTTTATCATGTTCGTTATTATTTGTAGCAAATTAATTGTAGTAGAATTTTTTTAAGAAAACTTATTACATGATAATATAGTAAATGAAAATAAACATATTTTTCCAAATTAAAAAAATGCACACAAAATATTTTGTTTCAAATAAAATGTCAATGTGTTGAAAGCAGTGAAAATGATTTTAAAAAATGACATTAATCAGTGTTATTATAGAATTATTTATATACTATAATGGTTTTATTAATATTTTATTAATTGTACTTTTATATTTTCATTTCTTTTTTGTAAAGTGCTTTTGTTATTATTTTAATATAATATTTAGGTTTCATTTTTATTTTTTTTCAGTTTTTGTTTTATTTTAGCTTTAATTTTGATTTATTTCCACATAGTAAGTGCTTCACCTTAAATGAAAAACATTGCCATGGTGACTAACTAATACGTTTCAATTTACCATATTATATTTAACATTTTATTTTAACTTTATTTCAATTATCTTTTTTTTTATATATATATAATTTTTTGATTTTTAGTTTTTGATTATAACCCTGCTGCAGAGTTTTTATTTTTTCATTTATTCAATTTGTTGTTAGCAATGAATTACTGAGCCAATACATAAAAAGCCAGTACATGGTTTTTTCCACCGAGCAGACATTATCGATTTTAATTCAGAGCTGTCAAGTTTGATTCGGCTAGCAATGTCATGTTTCAACAACAGACGGAGATAGAGAGGTCAAAATTATGTAGTGTACCTTTAAGAGAAATACAGTAAGAAAGCCATCAAATTAATGTGGATAGCAGCTCAGATCATCTGATCTTGGAAAAATTTGATGAGCAATGTTTGACTTCATACTGAGATCATAACATCTGTTTGCAGGCCTATCTTGGCATATCTGAATACAAATTGAGTCACTGTTGAAATCTCGGGCTAGTTACTGGGGTCTTTTTCTCAAAATTTTAGAAAGAGAAATACAAGTGTTGCTCTATTTGCTCTACATTGCTGTCAATGACAAACTGGCTATCGGGTAACTTTGCAGTAAGGAACTTGTTTAATTGTTCTGAAACTCTTTCTCGTTCCTCCAGATGAGTCCGGTGTGACCCCTCCACCCAGCGTCGCTCCAGTGATGCAGGTCCCAGCCCCCAAAGAAACCCCCAGAGGAGTTGCATCCATGGGGCAGGACTTCATAGAGTCGGTCCTGTCTCGTAAGGATCATCTTCTGGCTCAGAAGGGTGTGACTCTTCCCAGCGGTTTACCCCCTAATCTAGTGCCCATGTTGGGGAAGGGTCTGGGGGCCAGAGCAGAGGCCCTGTCCCCCGACCAGCCCCTCCTGAGAAAGATGCTCCCCTCACACAGCGCCTCTTTACCTCCAGCCTACGAGCTCCCCACCGAACCCCCGGAGGCCGTCGCAACGCCGAGCTGGGATACAGATGCTCCGACCCCACATCCCAAACCTTCAGGCTCCGCTGCGGCCCCCACAACTGTGAGCGCTGAAACAGCGCCTGGGGCTTTCACCTCAGGTAAGACCGAGAGTTTTACAGAAACCTAGTAGAAAACTAATAGATATTCCTCATGCTGCTGTGCATTTACACATAGATGACCTCACTAGCTCTCACTGAAAGTTAATGACTTCTGAGTGCTTTGTTACTTTTTATTGCAAATTTTCTGATATTGTGTTAAAAAAACACCAAATGGAACACCACATCACCCAATGATGTGAATAAAATATCCAAAATGAGTATTCAAAAAACTTGGTGGATAATTTTCAGTAAAAAGACATGCACATTAAAAAAAAAGTAATGTCACTGTGCTTAAAGTCATGTGACTAAATAATTGGCACAGATGCATTATTGCTAATTAAAACTATTAAAATTGTTTTTGTTCATTGCAATAATGCTGAAATAACACAATATATAAATATTAGTTGAAAAACTTAAACGGAAATTAGAAATGTTTTGGCAACAAACTGAAATAAAATAAGTTGAAGTACTAAAATTACTAAAACGAAAACCGAAATAAAAATAAAGATCAATAGAAATATTAAAAACCAAAACTGAATAAAAATGTAAAAGCATATAACAAAATGAATAAACTTAAACAAAATTTTAAATGAAAACTGAAAATATAAAAAATATATGTTTAAATAAAACATGAAAAAGTTATTTTGAAAAGTTAATTGGAAATGTTAATAAATATTATAATAGTGTACAAATAATACTAAATTATTAATAATACTAATACTAGAGCATTTAGTCTAATTAATAATAATCTATCATAATTATTACGCCAATGTCTGTTTGTACCAAGTGCAATGGCTATTTTCACTAACTCAGATATTTTATTTTTATTACTAATAATATCATATTATAAGACACTTTGCATTCATAGCTTCTGTCACGGTTTACATTAGTGTGAACAAAATATTTATTGCTACTTACACTTTGTGCAAACAGCATCTAGCTTTATTTACTCTAAGTATAAATAGCATCTACCATTAACTTAGCATGCACTTAGCATAAATAGATGTAAAAGAGCAATTTGCAACAATTTCCCCCAGAAGCGCTGATTTTGATTTTGGTGTCCTCAACTAGCCTCACTATGAAACCATGCTTGTTGAGCAGTTCACACAAGTTTTGCTTGCTTATGCAAGATCCATGCCAAACTTTAACTATCCAGTATAAACTGTCCTGAACCAGCATGGAAATTGGAGCTGGGTCATTCCATGTCAACTCAACCAGAGGTCCCCGGCTCAAATTTTTGATTTTGTAAAAAAAATTCTGAAGAAATATAAACATGTACAGTGATGAAAGCCAAAATATTAAATGTCATCAATGTATATTTATTGAGTAATCCACTATTTTGTAGAGGAGTGCAAAAATGGCCATTTTCACCTGAGATTCCGAGCCAAATTACAGGGGGATAGAAAATATTTTAGAAAGCTGGCAGCATCATTATTTTATTTTTACACAGAGATTGGTAGCTCTATTAGTAAAATGTGTTGACTTTAGCAGTCTTTGTTACATTATATGCCAATGGTGATAGTTCAAAAATGGCAAAAAGCTCTTGTGTTTTTTGCCTCAAATTTGCATGCCTGTAACTCAATAAGTATTAAAGATATCTCAATATCCTTTTAGATTCTGGTTCTTAACAAACTTTCCTTGTGGTATCTTCATTTTAAAGGCCCTCAATGATTCAGTCCCTGAGATATGGAGATCTTGATTCGGATCCATGAGTAAATTGATCACATTTTCAGAGGTCAAAAACCAAATGTGGGTCATTTTGCATACAGCTGATACTTTTTTTGTTTTAAAGAGGAATGTCTGAAGAATAAATCATGTTCAAATTTTTTCCTTTCAGCTCAATTGCATAAACATACCTGTCTTGAGTGCCATAAATATAATTTTTCTAAAGTTGTCATGCGTGTAACTCTAAAAGATGTCTTAAAATCCTTCTAGATTCTCATTCTTAATGAACGTTTCTTTTGAAATCTACAAAATAGTGGATTACTCAGTAAATATACATCGATGACATTTAATGTTTTGGCTTTCATCACTATACATGTTTATCATTCTACAGAAAAATATGAACAAAATTTTTAAAAAAAAATGGAGCTGGGGAAGTTTCTGAAATTTGCTTGATTTGACACGGAATGACCCAGCTAGCAAGCAAGCATTTCCAGCAGGGAAATACACAGCTACAGCTACATGATGTAGATGTTTTTCCTCACTGTTGTTTTCCATCTCAAATCCCCTCTGTAGACATTCTCAGACGAATGCTTGGGTTTTTAATGTCGTCTGTCTGGCATTTTCCTCCAGCTGTAACGAACTGCAGGGTCAATTTCAGCGACCCAGAGGGCTACATCGATTCTTCAGACGATCCGCCCCTCCCTGAAGGAGCGTTCCTGCAGTGCACTTACACAGTGACCGTCTACACAGGCTACGGTGTGGAGCTACAGGTACCTTTTAATATGAGCTTTGAGTATTGCTTCCATTAATCATATTTTCCTCCACCTCGAAATGATATGACAAACTGCACTGGATATTCTTGACTGAATGGGCACCTGTTAATGCATGGATCTCTTTAAATGACATGCTAATAGACTGTGTAATCCAACAAATAAGCAGCTGCAGAACACCGACCACAGCATGTGGCCCCGAGGGAGTTATCTGGAAATGCAATCTGCTGCCTAACAAGCATTTTTTTTTCTTCCCTGCAATGCAATCCTATTTCCCCTGTGCCCAGCACATTTTCTGGACACCCTCGGATACAGGTGACTACGCTTAACAACCCTGCGTCCAGTCGAACGTGCCCTCTAGTGGCACGTGGTGTAATTGCACGGATCTAATTACTGGAGTCGAGCGTTTGGGGCCGAGAGCCAGAGCCACACAAGCAGATGTTAATGAGAGAAACGGGGGTTCGTCGGAGCCGTACTGCTGCAATGCCCGCATGCAGCCAGCTCTAATCCCGTGTCCACGTCCGCTGTCCCTCTGCAGATGATTCATGCCTGTGACATAATCTCTAATTACCGCTTTAATCCACAGCCAGAGGCCTGCTGAGTGTGTGTGTGTGTGTGTGTGTTAAATATTCTGTCTCAAGGGATTTAAACTCTTCCAATTAATTTGGTATGTATACACACACACACACTGTCCTCATGGGATCGGATGAGATACGGATAATCCATGCTGGCTGTGATATGCTTTAAAGTCAACATGAAATCAAAATGCACTCTTTTTACTTAATGCATTTTCCATCTGTTGTTCACAATTTATTGGTGCATGTTATTTCAAGTAAAATAAAAAATGTTTAATGCATCAAAGTGTATTAAATCTCTCTGAAATTATTTAATCAAATATTATTTTTCTATGAAAATGTAACACCAATGACACATTTAAATGAACCATATGAAAAATATATATGTAAATGAATTACTTTTTTTTTTTTTAACTATTTAAAACCTTTGGCCTTTGAAACCTTTTATATTTTCAGAATAAAAGTGTCTAACATTGATACTAATGACAATTTTGACACTATATATAATTAAGCATCGTTTTAAATATGTTTTAAAATAAATGTGTGTGTAGAATTTTTTATATCTTTATTAAAATATTAAAAATGTACAGTATTTTATTTTTATTTATTATTATGTATTCAATATTTCAAATAATATCAGTGTATATATAACATTTATTGGATATTAAAATATTGGATATATAATTATAATGAATATAATAATCAAATGAATTTATGTTAATAATTAATATATAATTGAATTTATAATAGTTATGTGCATATACAGTGGGGAAAAAAAGTATTTAGTCAGCCACCAATTGTGCAATATTTACAGTCATTTGTTTTTATTATATTAATTATGATGTATTAATATCAGCATATATACAATTCAGTATTATAAGAAATATAATTATAATAAATGTAATAAGTTCATTTATAATAATTAATAAAAAATATAACCGGCACACACACACACAGAGATAGATAGATAGATAGATAGATAGATAGATAGATATTTGAAGGATAATCACGTACTCTTTCTTGTCCAGTTTTTCGCCTGAGTTGTGCCCTACCTCGACGGCCTCATTTTGGGGAGGTGTCAGTAAAAGATCTGCATCCCGGAGGCACGGCCCATTTCCAGTGTCACATGGGATACCACCTGCAGGGGGATGCCACACTCATGTGTCTCAATGCCTCGCTGCCCGTGTGGAGCCAACATGAGCCAAGCTGCAGAGGTGACGTTCATGTTAGTAAATACATTAACTAACATTAACTAATGGAACCTTATTGTAAAGTGTTACCAATTACATTTTACAATATGTTCACATAGAAAAAATGAAATAATATTTTACAATTTTTTACTGTATTTGTGATCAAATAGATGCAGCATTGGTGAGCAGAAGGGACATTCAAAAACATAAAAAAATCTGACCAATCCCAAACTTTTGACTGGTAGTGTATATACAATTCATTATAATAAATTATTTATTTATCTATTCATAAATAAAAATATAAATAATAAATAGAGACATATATATATACATATATTTAAAATATAATAAAATTTAATAATTTAAATAATAATAATTCATTATATAATTATTAGCATAATAATAACACATTTTCCATTATGTTCTTTTAAACTTAGTGTGGAGGGGTAATAAATAGAGACTTACTATATATACATATGTATACTTAAAACATAATAATAAAAAAATATTATTATTAAATAATACATTTCTATTATTATCATGTATACATATTAAATTTAAAATAATAATTACTTCAATAATTTCCACTTAATTTTATTTTTTATTATTTTCTTTAATTATTATTCATTTTAAAAAGTGAATCATGAACCTTACTGTTAGTGACGCATTTTCCATTATGTTCTCTTTAAGCTTTGTGTGGAGGGGTTGTAAAAAACGTCACGGTTGGCCGGGTGCTGTCCCCCTCACCCCATTCGGGCCCTAACAGCACCCTGGACCGCAGCTGCTCTTGGTCCCTGGAGGCTCCTAACGGCCAAAGGCTGCACCTGCATTTGGAGAGAATGGTGTTAGGCCCGACAGACAGGTAAATGCATGTGTCATTTAAATCAATGCATGCTTTTTATATGTATATAAGAGACTCAGGCCTTCTCCCATGATACAGGCTGGTCTTATGGAGCGGCCTTGATGCAGGTTCGGTGGTCCTGTTTGATTCCGGGCATGGTGGTCCCATCCCCTTTGAAGGAGTGATCAGCGAAGGTCCGGCTGTTCGGGTCCAGTTTATAACAGACCAACCTAACAGTCACAACACTGGATTCAATATACGCTATGAAGGTAGGTCACACCAGATATGTTGGGCAAACACATCAGACTGAATGTATATCTGCCTGTATTTGGACATTATAAACTCTGATACATAAAATATTAAATCAGGACGGTAAAGGAAAGGAAAACTGTATTTAAATTGCTTAATGTTTTAAGATACAAATACTTTTTTTTTTTTTAAGCAAAAATAATATGTTTAATGTTTTGGGAAAAATAACTTTATTATTGTACAAAACAAATAAACGTAATGTTTACACAATAATTAAAGTTTACTTTAAACATGCATAATTTGACACATATAAAATTAGGCAATTTGTCTCCTGTATTTTGAGAGACACATCTCTGTACTGAAAAAGTAAATAGTAGTAAATATTTCAGTACTTTATGCATCACCACTTTCATCAGCTATTTTGAATTTTGTTGTCATAAATAAATAAATAAATACAATCAAGAAGATAGTGATATGTAAACATGTAACATCACAACCTGAATGTTTAAAAAAGCTGGAGAAAAACTGTAGTAGACATCATACATCAGAGGGTTAAGTAACACTTAAAAATCTGTACATTTCAGTGCATTAGATCAAATATATACAGTTTTTCCAGTTACTATGAACAAACTGCTCTCAGGAACATGTTCGACTAACATTTGACAACTGAAAATCATTTAAAACCTACAATAAATGTTATGTTTTGCTTTAAAAGTGTGCTATCTTTCTTTAAACAAATACAATTGGTTTGATATTGTATCTTTTATATATTATATCTCATGCAATGACATTTGTAAATTTTTAAGTATAGCTAATCCTGCTAAACATGTTTCTCTGGATTTCGTTCGTTACTTTAGCTAACTGCATCCTCCTAAAAAAATTAATAGATCAATTCTCTATGCTCTCATTATCCCTTAATCCCTTCCTGTCCTAGCTTTTACTATTTTGAACGATCACTGAAAACTTGTATAACTGGCACTTCTTGTGTTTATTGCCATCTTATGATGAATCACTTGTATTACGCAACTGTAAGTCGTTTCGGATAAAAGCATCTGCCAATTAAATAAATCTACATGTCTAACAGAGCTTGTTCTACTTGTTCACATTTAGCATTTGAGAAGGGCCACTGCTACGAGCCGTACATCCAAAATGGAAACTTTAGCACGACTGACCCGACTTACGGCGTGGGGACGGTGGTGCAGTTCACCTGTGACCCCGGGCACTCGCTGGAGCAGGGGCCGCCCGTCATCGAGTGCATCAACACACGAGACCCCTACTGGAACGACACAGAGCCCCTCTGCAAAGGTAGAGGATTACATTACCCTACATGCTACACAACACATCACTGCCAGACAACATTTATCCTTTGCTAAATGTCATGGGACTGGCAGATTTGAAGCTAATTAAGACGTTTTCTCTAATCATGCTATGGTAATTGCATTGAATGTTAATGGTATGTTAATATTCAGAAACAACCTTTGATCTAAGCTTTTTAAAATGTCATCTTTTTTGCTGTTAGGCTGATGAAAATTCTCACATGTCGGCCAGCTCGGCCTGATCATCAGTAGTCAATGACTTTTAGTTGTTGCCCTGTATTTAACCTTGTTGTAATTCATCTTTAACGGGGATAAATGAGGTTTTCTGTGACTGGCATTAGGTCGTAACAGATAACAGCTGAACGTAACGCTGGTCAACCCCAACATGGTGTGTTACACATGCTTGTTAACGCTTGGGTGCAATTAATGCAGCATACTGGAGTCTGGAGTTTAACAACCAAATGCACAGGCCACAAATCAGAGATCGTTAGCGGACAAATCTTACTGTGCTGAACATTCTGAAGGATAATTTTGACTATAATAGAATCGAATATGAAATATTAAGATGTAATTATAATAAAAATCTTTATAATAAATAAAAAAATAAAAAATAACTGTGTACACACACACACACACACACACACACACATATGTATATATATGCATATATATA
>NW_015506365.1:430083-434161 GCF_001515645.1 Sinocyclocheilus grahami
ATATATATATATATATATATATATATATATATATATATATATATATATATATATGTATGTATATATGGGTAAATATAGATAATTAGATTTATACAATTATATATTGTATGTATATTGTATTAAATAATTATAATAATTATAATATTCCTGATGTGTATGTAATTTATGCTTTACGTGTGTGTGTGTGTGTGTGTGTGTGTGTGTGTGTGTGTGTGTGTGTGTGTGTGCGTATGTGCACATACGCACACACATACATACAAACATAAATGTGACCCTGGACCACAAAACCAGTCATAAGGGTCTATGTTTTGAAATTGAGATTTATACATCATCATAAAGCTGAATAAATAAGCTTTCCATTGATGTATGGTTTTTTAGGATAGGACAATATTCGGCTGAGAGTACAAAAAAAAAATCTAAATATTGAGAAAATCGCCTTTAAAGTTGTCCAAATGAAGTTCTTAGCAATGCATATTACTAATCAAAAGTTTTGATATATTTAAAGCTGCAGTCCGTAGGTTTTGCCTCTTTGTCGCCATCTCTGTTTGAAAACCTGCAATTGCAGCTGTGTGCGGAATTATCTTCCTTTTGTGGGTTGTGAGTGGGCGCGGCTCCAGCGCGAATGAATCTAATGTTCTGAAGAGTGTGTGTGGCAGTCAGTCACCGCACCGTTGTGGATATTTACTGTACTTCAGAATCACAGATTCTAGTCTACGTCTTGGAATATATGACCCAAATAAGATGAACAAGTAAGTAACAAGTCTGCCATGTTTGTTCTGACCAACTGAGGAAAAAAGCATTACCATAAATGGTGCTACCAATGGTGATTTAATCTAAAGATCGGTTAGCTCATATCGCATCAAACCGTGCAAATTATTATTATTGTTATACTTTATTCTCAAATTGTTAATGTTAACAACATCAGCATTGCGTGACTATGAGTATAGTGTGTATAAGCGAGTAGATTTCAATTTCTGTACAGTCTAATCTCTAATTGTCATACCACTTGAATTTCATATTAAGAAATTCTTTTAACCTAAAAAGCAAATTATGCTCCCTTCGAACTGGTTTTCTTTAAAATACAAATCTTTGTAATCCCAGGCTATCTGTAATCAGAAGCACATTTAAAACTGGAATATAATTTAATTTCATTCACATGTTTCATAAACACATAATCCTTTCTAGATTACAATCCGCCATCAAAATGATACATTTAATTATTCTGGCTGCTGTGAGAAAAGGCTATAAACGATCGGCCACCTGCAGGATCCTCACATGCGATAGCCTAGTAGCCGGGACATCTTCTTTATGTTTAGAGACGTGACGTAATGACGCAGCGGCATGCTTGAATTTCCCGCAAAAAACTACCTGTACCACTCAAATTAGAAAACATTATTATAAGCTAATCGTAACGAATAAAAAACTAATAGCTGATTCAGAAGCGCCAGA
This sequence comes from Sinocyclocheilus grahami, assembly GCF_001515645.1. Classification (NCBI taxonomy): domain Eukaryota; kingdom Metazoa; phylum Chordata; class Actinopteri; order Cypriniformes; family Cyprinidae; genus Sinocyclocheilus; species Sinocyclocheilus grahami. The sequence goes on from NW_015506365.1 coordinate 431,533, forward strand.
TTGTCATAGCAAAGTCAGAATTACCTCCTCTTCTAGGTTCACGAAACGGTCGTCCATAAAATGCATTGCTGTTCTGTTGTAAGTAATCTTAAAGATTCCTAAATGCATCTATTTTCGGAAGGCCAAATAAAGTGCTTTTGCTTTTGCCTAGAAACACACAGCGTCTCCCTGACATGCTGCTTCAACACTAACTGCGGTTACTGAAACCACGCCTTCTTTCTTTGCGTGCACATTTGTTCGGCATTATGCTAATATTTCCACATAGTAAGGTAGATATGTGGGGGCGTGTTAGAACGAGCCGTTTTAGGGGGGCGTGGCAGAGTCTTAACTTTGATAAAGAATATCTCTTTGGTTTTGAGACTTTAGTCTTCGCAACTTCAGGGATCTTATCTATGCACAATCAGCTTGTAACACTCCAAAGAGAAAGGAAAACTTGAAATCACATCATATGACCCCTTTAAGGTAGGAAATTTACAAAATATCATGAAAGAAAATCGCTAATTTTGACCCATACAATGTATTGTTGACTATTGCGACAAATATACCCGTGCTACTTATGATTGGTTTTGTGGTCCAGGATCACATATCATTATTAGAAATATAACTATATTTATTGTAATTATATACCCAATATTTCATTTCATATTGTAATTAACAAATAAAACAATAAAATTTACAATAAACAATAAAATAAAAAATGTGACAGAATAATCAATGTGTCTATATATATATATATTGTTATACTTTATACTTCCGATTCTGGAATCCAGAATCGGATACTTAAGGTCAGGAATCGGATACTTCGATTCCTATGCGTTTTTTTTTTTTTTTCTTCATCTGTGAGGACTGGACCTAGCGATCTGCCAGGACCTTGCTCACTAATCTACCGCCCCAAAGTTTGGCTACATTTGCAATCAGAAGCCAAAAAACTAAGTATAATATCAGTGATAGCTAAACTGTTGCAAGAGAGGTGTCACCGCCAACATGATTCAAACACCAACGTGATTCTATTCATTAATCACAATGATTCATCTGTTTCATCCCTCACCCTTTGACATGTGATCAATGTTGTGATCACTTGGTTCGTCCGTGCAGCATACGATCACATCAGTGTGATTTGAACATTTAAATTTGCGTTCGCGCTGCCATTGACCTAAAGAGAGCAGCTGTCATCTGTCATGAATGAAACAGCTTCACAGTCTTTTCAGCCACACAGTATTATTATTTCTGTGTTACAAACATTCAAATCACAGAAGTACTGGGATAAAAGTTTATAGTTCAGATATAAACTGTGTGTACGATGTGTATGGTAGCGATTAAAATAGAATAAATCACCTTTTGAAAATAATTTGACACTTCAAATGAAGATTTGTCTATTAAATTGTTACGCCAGCCCAGTAGGTGGCGAAAAGGGGCTGTTAAAATGTTTTTGTCTTTGAATCACAAGAGATTCGTTCAAGAATGCGGATTCATCCAGTAATGAAACAAGTACATCTTGAGTGAGTCATTCAATCATTAATTCATAAATTACATGTGATTTTGTTTAGTTGTCTAATGTTTTTTCTTCAGAATCATGAGAGAACCACAACTTCCACTGGGGGAAAAAAATTAATTTATTAAAAATTAAAACTAAATGTATCCAGAATCATGCAGTTCTATTTTGCACACAAACAGCTCTTAAAGTGTCCAGTTTTATGTAGCCTGTTGATTTTTGTTCATGGTATTCAGCTCCAATAAATGGTTTGCAAAAAAAAGAGACACAGGATAAATGTTTGATATCATTATTTAATCACATTGGAATCGAAACTGGGAATCGAAAAGAATCGGAATCGATAAGCAGAATCGGAATTGGAATCGGAATTGATCAAATTCAAACGATACCCAACCCTACTCTATATATAATGTACACTATTTTTAATAATTATTATGAAGTAAATTATAATAATAATAATAATAAGAAGAAGAAATTAAAAATGTACAGAAGCCTGTCTGTGTATATACTTTTATTATATATATATAATCTTTTATTATACTATAATTTAATAAAATATTAAAATAAAATAATATTATAGTTATTTATTGTAATAAATATACCCAGTATTTCATTTAAATTGAATATTTATGTAGTAAATAATGATATTTAACATTATATTGGATAAGTAATTAAAACAAATATATTGATAAAAAATGACTGTGATGAGTGGGGGCGGGGCCGAGAGCCGTGGGAACGGAGCGAGGCCGGTGGAGTAAGTGATAATGCACGACACCTGCACCACTCACCGGTCTCGAGTCCCACGGAGGAGCTCCGGAAGGATAAAAGGAGGAGTGACGACAGTGAAGGACGAGAGAGGACCAGGCCTGGACTTTATTTTGTGTTTATTTTATTATTAAAGTTTTCACTTTAACGTTCACTGGTTCCCGCCTCCTCCTTCCCGATCTACGAACTTTGTTACAATGACAGATAAATGTCATATATATATATATATATATATATATATAAAATATTAGTGCTGTCAAATGATTAATCGTGATTAATCGTTTCCGAAAATGTATGTGTGTGTACTGTGTATTTTTATTATGTATATATAAATACAAACACATGCATGTATATATTTAAGAAAAATATGTA
>NW_015506365.1:434453-441665 GCF_001515645.1 Sinocyclocheilus grahami
ATATATACATGTAAATACATGTAAATATTTTCAAAATATATACTGTATTTGTGTGTCTTTATATATACACAGTACACAGACATATATTGAGTAAACAAAAACTTATTTTGGATGTGATTAATCGCGATTAATCATTTGCTAATTGAGATTTGTTTCTCTGAATCGTGTGACAGAAAACAATGTGACAGAGAAATCAATGCGACACGTGTCTGTGTGGCCTCTCTGCAGCTCTCTGTGGCGGTGACCTGTCCGGCCCCAGCGGCGTTATCCTGTCCCCAAACTGGCCCGAATGGTACGGGGAGGGCGAGGACTGCAGCTGGAGGATTCACGTCGGCGAGGACAAACGCGTCCTGCTGGACGTACAGCTGTAAGTCCTTCTGGAACATTCTGTTCTGAAAACAACAGCAAAGACTGCTGGTTTGGCTGCTTTACTGGCTGACGCGTCAAGCTGCGGCTGCTGGAATCGAACGAAGCCCACAGACCTGCTGGATGCAATGACTCACCAAACTGCCTGAATGACTCGTTCATTTTCTCATTTCCTCCTACACAAACCCCTCACCTCTCGCCCACTGTCTCTCTCTCTCTCTCTCTCTCTCTCTCTCATTAGCTTGAATCTCAGCGACAGTGATATGCTAACCATTTTGGATGGAGATGAGGTCACAACACGTATATTGGGGCAGTTTGTTGGGGGAACCAGCCCGTTTAAGATGTCCTCCTCAACCCCTGACCTCACCATCACCTTCCACTCAGACCCAGCCGGCCTGGTCTTTGGGAAAGGAGAGGGTTTCATCATCAACTACATGGGTAAGGACACTCAAGCTAATTGCAACACAGTTAAAACGCATAAATTAGATGCAGTATCATGCATATTGCGCACAAAAATGGCAAGAGTGTTCTCAAAACCTGATTGTCTGGAACTGAAGAGTTTTTTGCATAATAAGCTAGATGTCTTTGAGAACACTTATATACTTCATATTAACCTGCCCATAAACGTCATATAGACATTTTTCCTGAACGCGGAAGTCATGCCTGACTCTTAACCGGAAGAAGGCTTTGCATTTCCGGTCTCCAGTGTTTCCAATCAAATTAGAGTATATTCCGAGCTGATAATCTAATGTTAAACCTATTAAAATGTTTTTTTAAAAGGCACATGGCTCCATAGCGCCATCACTTCACAGTGTCGTAATGTCCGTCATTTGTCAGTGCCTCACTTCTCAAAGTTTAATGAGTGTGTAGATGACACGAAGCTGCCGACGTTAGCTACCATAAAAACAGATGGGCACTATTTGAATGGGTTCCTATGGAAACCGGAACAGAAGAGCATCCAATCGGAAGTTAGAATTCGTAATGGCGGCGCTCATCGTTTACTCGATGATAGGTCTATAAAACAACAAACAGTGGTTGGTCACTTGATAGATTTTCTGCCTTTTGGGCAGTTCTTGGCCAGAAGAAACTGCATTGTGGACCAGAGCAGTGTTATTTTATTGTTATTTATACACTATTATAGTATTTATTATTTTGAATTAGCTTTTATTTTCATGTTCTTTTCATTTTCATTTTTATTTTCTATGTTTTAGCTTGATTTAGTAATTTTGATATGTGCTTTTGTAATTTTTATTAGTTTTTAAATTATATTTCTATATAGCTTTAAAAAAAAATTTATATATTTTTATTTCATTTTAGTACTTAAGGAAATTGGAAATGTTGGCATGGCAAATAACTGAAATAAAACTTAAACTTGAAAAACTTTAAATTATTTTATTTCATAGCAACATTTTTTACATTTGCGTTTAATGTTTTTAAGTTTAAGTTTGTGTCTTTTTTCGTTAAGTTTTTCATCTGACATTTATTTTATTTTTATTACCTGTTAATTTTATTACTTTAAAAGAAAAATTGCCATAGCAAAGAACTGAAATAAAATACATTTAAATTGAAGTACTAAAATGACTAAAAATAAAATATAAATATTAGATGAAAAACTTCAAATAAAAAAAACTTAAAACACTTATGTTTAAGCTGAAGTATCTATCAGTTTTAGTAATTTTAGTACTTCAATTTAAACGTTTTATTTAAGTTTTTAAAATTTTCATTCAAGTTTAAGTTTACGTTTTCTATCTAATATTTATATTTTATTTTATTTCAGCTCCATTTCAACACTAACAAAGTTTTAGTTAACAATAACAACACTGGAGCAGACTTTATGATGCCTTTTACATTTACTTATGATTTTTTTTGCCAACTACAAGATCTGAAGTCTTATGAATAAAGAACTGAAAGTGTCAGAGCTGCGACCTAGCTGTTAGCGCACATGCTCCTACACACGTTTGTGTGGGCAAAGCAAGTTCAACTTGACTTTTTGATTCCCGAAAGGCCAAAACTAACATAAAACTAGATTTTACATTTCCTAAAAATTAGTGAGTGGTGCTTGCTCGTGCATAAGTCGCCTCCGAAATGCTAGGGTGTTGTGGGTGGTTACTTACTGGCCTAAGTCAATAAAATCCACCCTCATGTGATATTCTGGTCTCTATGAGTCACATCTCTCCTTTAATGTGAGTAAAAGGGATCTTTATTATCTACCAGGCAAAAATTGTCCAGTCACTTAGAAGATATAATGACACACCTTTTAAATCATGTCCTAGGTATGAGTGTGGGGGAGATTATTAGTTTTATTATAAATATTTATTCATTTATTTTGGGCGGGTGAGTGGATGGGAGTGGACAATATATATATATATATTTTTTTATTTGATTTTAAATAAGGGGTGTAACGGTACACAAACATGACGGTTCAGTACGTACCTCAGTTTGGACGTTATGGTTCGGTATGGTCTCGTACAGCAGGAGGAAAAAACTAAACATAAATTGCTTTTTTTATTATTTAACTATGAAATAACTGAACAAATTGCTCTTTCTTTAAATTAATTCAATTATAATTTTAATTTTCTTAGTTATAAAAATCAACCTCAGCTTCTGCTCTAAACTATAGGGAGCCCTTTTACATTACTATAAGGTTACAATTAACAGCAGAGCCCAAACTTAAATTCAATTACTATTTATTTTTATCTATAACAATCGACACTCAAATTAAAAAATTGTATGCAAACATGTAAATAGTTTTTAAATTAACTTCTAAATGATACAGTTTCTATTTGTTGTTCAAATATAATAATTTACAGAGTCATAACCTGTTTCATAAAATATTTATTTAAACATATACATTAAATAATTAAGATATCACTAACAGGTACAGTAATGTAATTATTACTTTTTTTAAATTATTTTTTAAATATTTATAATTATGTAAAGTAAATATAATGAAGTATAGTTTTAAAGGCCCGTTCACAACAAGCACGATAACTATAAAGATAACGATAAATATAGTCCTAAAAATCGTTCTCAATATTAAAGAATAGCAGAGTCCACACCACAGCTATAACGATAAAGGCACAGAGAAACGATATCGTTGGACTCTCTTTCAGAACGATATTTATCGGCTGATAAACGGTAAAAACATTGACACCGAATCAGAATCAATCCTGCTATCACGAGCTCGAGAAATTAAAGCGGCAGACGAGCATGTACTTAGAATAAACAGACGATGACGTTCGCTGGTGTGGACGCTAATATCGTTATCTTTATAGTTATCTTTAAAGTTATCGTTCTTGGTGTGAATGTGGCTTCATATTTCGCAAAATGCTCTTCACTAGACTTCATTTCTCTAGCAAATAACGATCTGTAGACACTGATGACTTGCCTGAGGTAAATTAAATGCTACGTGACATTTTTTGTGTTTTAATGATGTCTTTCCGCGGTTGGAACACTAATTCAGCGATTACATGAGGGGTGAGATGTTAATTAATTTATATTTCGCGTTAAAACTAGTAATAAAGAGGAAGGGGTGATCGTGCTCACTTGCGTCATATGGCGATATGTCGTACACGTGCATACCAAACCGAAAGACCCGTAGCGAACATTTTTGGTACGAATACGTGTACACCCCTAATATATATATATATATATATATATATACAGTGGGTACGGAAAGTATTCAGACCCCCTTAAATTTTTCACTCTTTGTTATATTGCAGCCATTTGCTAAAATCATTTAAGTTCATAAAGCATCAAACAGACATTACAAAAAGTAGCTTCAGCAAGAAATATTTTGTTTATTACAAAAAAATTTATTACGTATACTCTTATGGACCATGAGGGCTAAATGATGACACGGTTGTCATTTTTGGGTGGGTGAACTATACCTTTAATAATTTATTTTATTAATTTTATTATTATTACTATGGAAATATGAAATTATTTCTTTAATGAAATGATACTCTAAATAATCAACTAAAACTGCCAGTAGGTGGTGGTAAATGTCTTAATGATAAAGTCATCGAGTCATTTATTCATTCATTTGATTCGTTCAAATGGCTGATTCATTTAGGAGTGAAGTAAATGGCTCTCTTTATGAATGGTCTATTGAATCATTAGGCTTGTTCGACTTGAAGCGGATCATCACCATCAGATCGAACGGTGTGTGACATCAAAGTACCGCAAGAGCTGTAGAGAGCAGATGACTCTGCATGCTTTTGAATCGCTCTCGCGGTACTTTGAAGTCATACACCGAAAGATCTGTGCAGCGCCGCTTCAAATCCAACGCGCCTATGGCCAATGGTTGAACGCGCCAAATGGTTCACCCAATTCGTTCAAAACGTGCATTAAAGTGGTCCTTTTATGTTCTTTTACAAAGTCTTGATTTTGTTTTGGGGGTGTGCTCTCATATTAGGTTGTTCGAAAAAGACATTATTTTTCACATATTTTACATTATTACAACACCTCTCTCCCCAGTCTGGCATGAACGGCTCGAATAGTTCCTGTATCAAATGAAGGCCCGCCTTCTGAAATACGAAATGTGCTGTGATTGGTTAGCAGCGAGCTTCAGTGTAAATATTGCGTCAAAATCAAATCGATTTGAGCGTGATTTAAACCCGGATGATTGTAACCACTCTAAGTTCGTCTGCCTTGGGAAAGCTAGCGTGTCTCCGACATAGTGATAACACTCGTTTCCTTCTCTAGTGCAGCTCAACCAGGTCTCGTCCCATTCGTCGATCTTTGTGATATCACAAATACCGGAAAGTATGCGTTGTAGTCCAAATGAGTTGTTCGTTGTAGTTTTTGAAAAGTGATTTCTGTTAAAAAAATATCTCTGAACTGTTGTATAAGATCAGCATCACATTTGCACTCGTGTGATATTGCACTTAGCCTATTGCTCGTGTGATATTGCTTAACTATATGATGTAAATATATGAGACAAAAACTCAAACAGTGGCATTTTTGCCCCATATCTCGAATTTTAGGGATATTAACTATGTTCTCTAGGCTCCATCACACAGTGAGTTGTTGCCCTGCCTCATATTTGTCATCAATCAACTGTATGAAATGTCAGATGACACACATAGGTCTGGGGGCGGGGCAAGTGCATTAAATGCGTTAATAATTTTAACACATTATTTTTCACCGTAATTAATTAATCTAATTAATGTGTTAAATTACCAGCCCTAATATATGTGTGTGTGTGTGTGTATATATATATATGTATATATGTATATATATATATATATATATATATATATAAATGGAGGTGGAGTGGTGACAATTTATTTTGCTATTCTCCTGTATTTTTTTTCTGTTAATAAAAATTCAATAAACGAGAGAATTTCTGTGTGATGAATAGAAGAGGTTAAATAATTTTGCTCCTTTTTTCAGAGGTGTCACGCAATGACTCGTGTCCAGACCTCCCTGAGATCCAGAACGGCTGGAAGACCACTTCTCACGCGGCGCTGGTGCGTGGAGCTCGTATCACGTATCAGTGCGACCCGGGTTACGACCTGGTGGGCAGTGAAACCTTGACCTGTCAGGTGGACCTGAGCTGGAACACGCAGCCTCCGTTCTGTGAGAAGAGTGAGTCAAGCACAGTTGGGTGTCTTTGCTAATTAGAGTCTGAGGAACTTTTACTTTCAGCAGATTCAAATGCCATCCTTCTCAGCTGTGTCTCCTTTTCTCGCGTCCCCTCATTAGTTATGTACTGCACAGACCCTGGACATGTGGAGCACTCCACACGCACGCTATCTGATCCCAAACTCTTGGTTGGCACCACTATCCAGTACAGCTGCATTCCCGGATACATCCTGCAGGGCGGCGCCACTCTCACTTGCTATGGTCGAGAACCCGGCACTCCTGTTTGGACGTCTCGCTTGCCTCATTGCGTGTGTGAGTTCCCACAAATGTTTTGTCCAAAATGTCTGTATTTTATGTTTTAGCTCCTGTTTAATCCCTCTATTATTCTTGATTTAATTCCCTGTATATTAGCGGAAGAGTCCGTGTCCTGTGAGAATCCTGGCCTTCCTGACAATGGCTACCAGATATTGTCTAAAAGGCTTTACCTACCGGGAGAGTCTCTAACCTTCATGTGCTACCAAGGCTATGAGCTCATTGGTGAGATGGCCATCAAGTGCATTCTGGGAAATCCGTCTTTTTGGAGTGGTCCATTACCTCTGTGCAGAGGTAAGAATCATTTATGGTATTTACTAAAAATAAGTTTGTATAAAAATTTACAGGGTTAACCCTTTATACCAAGATTTATTTATTTATGTATATATTTATTTTATACTATAATAATAATAATATTTTTTTATTATTATTATTGTTATTATACTTTTTTACTTATTATTTTACTTCCCATTCCCAACAATTACTGTCCTAACTGAGCTCCGTAACAGATATTTTCTTTTCAAAACATTTTCAAATGTATTTAATGTATATACAAAGGGTTTATTATATATTTTAAAATGTAATATTGTCTTATTATTCACTACTATTATTCATTCAATATTCACTACATTTTTATTATTCAGCTTCATTAACAGATATTTAGATTCCAAAGGTTGTTACATTCAAATTAGTATTCAAAAAATTTATATTTATGGATTAAATATATTCTAAGAATACTTAGAATATCCATTAAATGTCTGTAATGCAGCTTTATTAGGTAATAATAAATAGTAAAATAAATCAAAATAAATAGTGAATAAATAGAAAACAAAGTACATATGTTTGGATCACCATTACATAAAAAAAAAAATGAAACAAAAAAATTAACATATATGTATGTGTATGTGTGTGTGTGTGTGTGTGTATGTATGTATATATATATAT
>NW_015506365.1:441675-449646 GCF_001515645.1 Sinocyclocheilus grahami
TGTATGTGTATGTGTGTGTGTGTATGTGTGTGTGTGTGTGTGTGTATATATATATATATATATATATATATATATATATATATTGTTTATTAGATTATAATATTATACATTAAATGCTGATGTATTAAATATACTCATTTTTACCTAATATATTTCAGCCAATCATGAATGCTCTAGCAATCATGCACTAGAGGGTAAGTTTTATTTTTAATGTACTAATTTAAGCAAAGGCTTAGTTTTTTTTTATATCGTATCTTTTATATTGTAAAGTGTCTACCTTTTAATATCACAAGCAGCAAAAGTGCATTGTTACTCTATGAGAGAGATTATATATTTATAATGTTTGATAGTTGTAGAGGGTAATGCAAGTGGAAATGAATTATTAATGTATATCATCCTTGTATCTTGTCTAGTGGCTGAGGCGGCGGCAGACTCTTCTTTTGATGGGGGAAGTATGGCTCTAGCAATATTTATCCTGGTGCTGCTAGTGTCTGTTTTACTGGGAGGAACCTACATCTACGTCACCAGGTGAGCCATACAGACAGTCTAATGTGAGCACAGCTCTTTAGTATTTACTAACTGTACGACAGTAAAGAGCTGCCATGTTCATGGGCACTTACACATGTTCTGTTTCTGATTTAATAGATCGCTCCAAGCTACTTGTACTAATGAAACGGTTCTTAGAGCCACCGCTTGTGAAATGAGATTGGTTTCTTCATAAAGCGTGTAATGGCTTGAATCGTAATGATAAAACAGCATGAACACCAGAACATGTGCTGCGCTTAAGCCCGTCAAACTCTCTTCTCTCTTCCTCAGGTGCCGCTATCATTCAAACCTGAGACTTCCTCTGATGTATCCGCATCCCTACAGCCAGATCACCGTGGAAACCGAGTTTGACAACCCTCTCTATGAGACTGGAGGGGTGAGAATCTCACAGAACACCCTAGCAACCGCCTACCAACTACTTAGCAACCACCCAGAACCACTACATTGTTCTGCTCTGGCAAACTTCCCAGAGCACCATAGCAACTGCATAAGAATCATCCAAAACATCTGAGCAACCACCTAGCAACAACTTAGCGCCACCGATCCAGAACACCCTAGTAACCACTTAGTAACTTCTGGAAACCAGCCAGATCACCCTAGCAACTGAAAACACCTTAGCAACCTCCTAGTAACTTCTAGCAAGTCAGAATCCTTTGAAAACCACATAGCTTTTGGAAAAAACATAGTGCTACCCTGGAAACCACCTGGCTCACCGTAGCAACTCAAAATACTTAAAACACTCTAGCAACCACCTAGTAACTCCTTAGCAACCAGTCAGAACCCCTTGGAAACCACATAGCGCCACACTGGAAACCACCCAGCTCACTGTAGCAATTGAAAACACTCAAAACACCCTAGTAACTACTTAGTAACTTCTTAGCAACCAGTCAGAACCCCTTGGAAACCACATAGCACCACCCAGATTATAACGGAAAACATACAAAACACCCTAGCAAGCACCTAGTAACTCCTAGCAACCAGCCAGAATGCCTTGGAAACCACATAGCGACACCTTGGAAATCCCCCAGATTACCATAGCAACTGAAAACCCTAGCAACCCCCTAGTTACTCCCTAGCAACAAACCAGAACCTTTTGGAAACTACATAACGCCACCATGGAAACCACCAAGATCACCCTAGCAATGGAAAACACTCAAAACAACCTAGCAATCACCTAGTAACTCCAAAGCAACCAGCTAGAACCCCTTGGAAACCACATAGCGCCAACCTGGAAACCAAGATCACCCTAGCAATAGAAAACACTCAAAACACCCTAGCAACAACCTAGTAACCATCCTAAACCACATAACGAGCACCCAGGATGCTCTAGTGATACTGCAACAGCGTTTCCATGATCACACATTAGAAGATCCTCCATTATGCTAACATACATGTAATTTTCCTGTGTTTTTATTGCACAGGATACGAGAGAATATGAGGTGTCCATATGAAGAGGCCTACAGACACGTCCCGTGCTGCTCCAGCACTTACAGGAAGTGATGTAAATAGATCCTGTCAACTCCACTCTCCCCACCTCCCCAACCTCCAGGGACAGAGAGGGGCATGAAGGGAACGGGGCTGTGAAACAGGAAGTACCAGTGCAGAGATCGTTCAGCCAGTAGACGTTACTGTGGTTTTATGATACATATATGCTTACAGCCGGAGGTTCTCATTCTGCCATTCACAAACACCCGTGTGTGTGTGTGTGTGTGTGTGTGTGTGACATTACGAGCGAGTGGAAAATAACAAGTGAAGAGTTTGCACAGTGTTCTTTCTCCTCAATACCGTGACTTACGGGACAGTTTAACCCTGGAGTAAGCCCTTTGCTCTGATATAAAGGGGTGGTGGTGGCGCCGTCCTGTGTCTGTCTGTGGCCCGTCCTGCCTGCTGTCATTTTTAAGTCTTTGTACTTATAGAGCAGTTTGTAGTGCAGGTTTTAAAGTAGTATTTTTCCCCCTGCAAGTGACGTCCTACTGCAGCAGAGAGCAGATGATGTATTTATTTTGAAGTATATGTGAAATGTTCTCTGCTGATTGATGAATACTTCATTTTGGAGATCAAGAAAAAAAATGTAACTGATTTCTCTAAAGAAATGTGAAAAAATTAATAAATTCATTTCAATCTTTTCTAACACTGACGTGTCCTGGTTTATTTTAAAAAGAGATCTGACGGATGTGGGGTCCCAAACCTAAAATTTAAAAGAAAAGAAAAGAAATGAATTGATAAAACAAATACAATTATTTTTCAAATTAAATTCACTCCTGAATTTACTTTTGTATTACTTTTTTCCCCTTCATTTATTCTTTTCTGTATTTATTGTTAACTTTATTTTTTATTCTTTCATTTTATTTATTTCTTAATAGAACATTTATGCTTCACTGATAAATCTGTGGCAAAAAATCTGTCCATTGGAAAGAAAATTTACAAAAACAATTCTTTAATATGGAGACTTTTCTATGGAATCTTGTTTTCACACGGCATAAAAAAACTTTTTATCTCACAATTCTAAATTTATGTCTGATGATTCAGACTTTTTTCCGCGCAATCCTGAGTTTATTTCTCACAACTCTGACTTTTTCTTAAATTCCAATAAAAGCTCCCAACTGTGAGTTAATAGTAGTAGCTCATAATTAGGAGTTTAAATTAACATGAGACATAAACTCACAGTTCTGAGATGTAAAATGTCTGAATTGCGAGCTATAAACCTTTGTACTTTTTTTTCTGTGCCGCAAACATAAAAAGTCAGAATTCTGACCTTTTCTATCAGAATTGCAAAAGAAAAAAAGTCAGTGAATTGTGAGATAAAAAGTTAAAATCATTTTATTTTGTATTCTGTGATGAATGTCCAGAGTCTAATGTGTTTCAGAAGCAAATGCAACTGTATGCAAAAACATTTCCCTATATGTGTATGTCAACAGTCTTATGGAGTGGAAACACCTGACCTCATACTTGCATGCAAGAGTCACATTTACTATACAGTGAAAGTTTCGCATCTCATTTCTCAGTCCACCCATTTCCTTTGTTTGATTTATCTTCCTTTGAAAACGATACTGCATCAAATGGCTGCATTACTATCAAATCTGCACATTTTTATACATGCGTTTCCAAAGAATCGTTCAGCACAAACTGAGCACATTTGAGGCTGAGAGACATAGGAAAAGAAAAAGCCACTGGTTGTAGCTGTCAGGAAAGATCGGAACTGATAGTCTGAATGTTTTTAAACTACATTCACTTCCTCTTCTTCGTGCATTCTGCCCATCTGACTCCACCGCAGAGCACTGAGCCTGGAGATCATGCAACGTTCATTGTTTGTGGCGTGAAGGTCAGTTCATCATTTCCTTAAGTTGTGTTTAATGCAACTCGTTTCAGATCACTTTATCGGTGCAATGTCTTTTTATTTTTTTCAGCTCAGCCTGTATTTCCTGTGCATGTGGCATCAATCACTTTCACTTTTTTAATGTGCAAAAAAAAGTGATTTTTAAAGAATGCTGTGTAATTCAAAGACAAGATCTGATTAATCAAATGAGCTTTGTAAGACACTCATGGTTCCTGTAAGCTGCTGCCTTGCAGTTATGAGCAAAATATTTGCAGAAGTAGCCAACAGAGCAAGTGCAGTCACTTCTGTGTTTAAATTGAATCTTTTTTCCGTCTTCGCGTGATGCGGCTGTCAGTCAAACGGGCAGTCGTACTCCTGCTAACGCTCTTCGTAACTTATAAGCTTACTACTCTTTATCAAGTGCTAACATGCCCTGGAAAGGTTCCCAGACCTCATGTGGTGCTGGTTCGAAACTTGAACCAGACACAGTACCGGTATAACCAGAACACGCCGATAGTGTTTGTGGGTGGCGTTCCACGATCAGGGACCACCTTGATGCGCGCCATGCTAGACGCCCACCCTGACATCCGCTGCGGGGAGGAGACGCGGGTGATCCCCAGGATACTGTCTCTGCGGCAGGGCTGGGGGAGGCAGACGGAGGAGCGCTGGGCGCTGGAGGACGAGGGAGTCAGTCAAGAGATGCTGGACGCTGCGACCAGAGCGTTCCTGCTGGAGGTCATCGCACGGCACGGGGATCCTGCGCCACTGCTGTGCAATAAAGACCCCTTTACACTGAAGAGTGCCGTTTATCTGTCACACATTTTCCCCAAGTAAGACATCTCCTTTTTAGAGGTGCACTCCAGGATTTTATTTTATTTTATTTAAAAAGCTTTGCACAGACATTTGTAGTACTTCTGAAAATGTTATTTACACTAATTTTATATGGAGTGTGTGTTCCATCATTGATGCCAAAACCTGTCAAAATCTTTTTGCTGATACAATCTAAAATTGATTATTTAATTTTATTTTCAAAGCTTTGCACAAAGACATCTGTAGTACTATGAAAAATATATTTACATTTGCCATCACTGGGGCCAACATGCTTTCGTTAAAAAATGTAGAATCTAAAATGTATCATTTTTATTTATAATTTTATTTATTTTAGTTTCTTTTATTTTATTTTACTTTAATTACATTTTTTTAATTATCATTTTTTTCAATTGTTATTATTTTAATTATATTAAAAAAAAAATTTTTTTTATGTACATTAGCACAGAGTAAATAATGATAAATATATGTGACCCTGGAGCACAAAAGCAGTCTTAAGTCGCTGGGGTATATTTGTAGCAATAGCCAAAAATACATTGTATGAGTCAAAATTAGCGAGTTTTCTTTTATGCCAAAAATCATTAGGATATTAAGTAAAGATCATGTTCCATGAAGATATTTTGTAAATTTCCTACTGTAAATATATCAAAACTTAATTTTTGATTAGTAATATGCATGGCTAAGGATTTAATTTGGACAACTTTGAAGGAGATTTTCCTCAATATTTATATTTTTTTGCACCCTCATATTCCAGATTTTCAGATAGTTGTATCTCATCCAAATATTGTCCTATCCTAACCTAATACATCAATGGAAAGCTTATTTATTCAGCTTTCAGGCGATGTATAAACGATGTAAAAAATGAACTAGATGTTAAAATATATTACAATACAAAACAGGTATCTTCAATTGTAATCATATTTCACAGCACTGTGTTTTTTTTCCAATCGTTTCCATAAAGGTTTTCACATAGATCATAAATCAATTACACTGGACTTCCTGAATATTGCAGTTTTTTATGTCATGTTTTGGGAAATGAGAGCGTGGCGTAGCGCTCAGTGTCGCACTGAATGCTGTTGCTATGTGCCTGAGTGCATTTTATTGACCTAGATATTAAATTGAGCCATTCTTCTTTTCCTAGTGCCAAAACGCCCTGTTTTCCCTCGTTTTTTTTTTTTCAAAAGTGAATTGTTTCAATAAAAATATTCATACAAATTCGGCCAGTGTGTTATTTTCAATCCTTGTGGTGCATTTGTTTTTATCTCGAAACGTTTGATCAGAGCAGTGCATCATATCACTCCGCCTGTCCCCAAACCCTCACGAACACATAAAATAAACATAAATATCTGTTTTACGTCCACAAAACTTATTTATAAAATGCGCATTTGTATATCTTCAACATAACACATATGCTGGTGCTTGCCACAAAACCAGGTTTTCAAATTGAATGTCTGCAGTTGTTTAAATAGTGCGTTGGGCGTAGCGGCGGAAGGACACAGCGCGTTCTGTATAAATAGCCGGAGCTTTTGTTTTGAGCCCTTACATTCGCTCCCGTGACGAGAAGACAGAGACTCGCGCATTCCGCACTCTTCCAGAAAAGAACATTTGTTTGTAAGTATGAAGTAAAATATACACAAACGACGCCAGTTATATCGCTACTTAAAAACAACACTATTTTATTTGGTTTGAAGCGTTTGTGGAAATATATAAACGTTTATCTTTGAATGGGTTAACTCGGTAGCTTTTAATGCTAGCAGGCCCGGTCGTTTCTGTGGACTAATTCGTCCGTTTTTGTAGCTTAATGTGGCTGAATATTAAAATACTAAACATCGGTGTGTTTTCTGTTTGTTTTGTGCGCGTTAGGTAATTTTGGCAGCTAATTGTTATTCCGCGAAACGGTCGGTGAATCTCAATTCATCTGCGTATTATCTTTCAACGACTTCTGTCAGCAATTGACACGTCGTTAAACATTTACCTGCTCGTAATATAACTCATCAATTGTCATGTATCTGTGGTTATTAACGTTTTGTTCCGTTGTTATTGTTTCTGGCCATTTTCTGAGGTATAACGTCGCCATTTTGTTTTCAATCGCCCGTTTGTTACGCCCTGCCTCACGGCTGTGTCGGCCATCAGTTTGCTGTTATTCCTCCTTTTGTTTCGCTTTCTTTTGTAGAAATTTCTAGAAAATTCTTAGGCTTTTCTAACAATACTAAATTAACCTGTACTCGTTGTTAGGTTTTCACCAATGCAGCACATACTTTGAAGTTAATCAATGTGAATATCTTTGTTTTTAGCGTAAAGATGCAGATCTTTGTGAAGACGCTGACTGGCAAGACCATCACCCTCGAGGTTGAGCCCAGCGACACCATTGAGAACGTCAAAGCTAAAATCCAAGACAAGGAAGGCATTCCTCCTGATCAGCAGCGTCTGATCTTTGCTGGCAAGCAGCTGGAAGATGGACGCACCCTCTCTGACTACAACATCCAGAAGGAGTCCACTCTCCACCTGGTGCTCCGCCTCAGGGGAGGCATGCAGATCTTCGTCAAGACGCTGACTGGCAAGACCATCACCCTCGAGGTTGAGCCCAGTGACACCATTGAGAACGTCAAGGCCAAGATCCAGGACAAGGAAGGCATTCCTCCTGATCAACAGCGTCTGATCTTCGCTGGCAAGCAGCTGGAGGATGGACGCACCCTCTCTGACTACAACATCCAGAAGGAGTCCACTCTCCACCTGGTGCTCCGCCTCAGGGGAGGCATGCAGATCTTTGTGAAGACCTTGACTGGTAAAACCATCACTCTTGAGGTGGAACCAAGTGACACCATAGAGAATGTCAAGGCCAAGATCCAAGACAAAGAAGGCATTCCTCCTGACCAGCAGCGTCTGATCTTTGCTGGTAAGCAGCTGGAAGATGGACGCACCCTCTCTGACTACAACATCCAGAAAGAGTCCACTCTCCACCTGGTGCTCCGCCTCAGGGGAGGCATGCAGATCTTCGTCAAGACGCTGACTGGCAAGACCATCACCCTCGAGGTTGAGCCCAGCGACACCATTGAGAACGTCAAAGCTAAAATCCAAGACAAGGAAGGCATTCCTCCTGACCAGCAGCGTTTGATCTTCGCCGGCAAACAGTTGGAAGATGGACGCACACTCTCCGACTACAACATCCAGAAAGAGTCCACCCTCCATCTTGTCCTGCGTCTGAGAGGTGGTATGCAGATCTTCGTCAAGACGCTGACTGGCAAGACCATCACCCTCGAGGTTGAGCCCAGCGACACCAT
>NW_015506365.1:453030-472980 GCF_001515645.1 Sinocyclocheilus grahami
CACTCATCAATTGTCATGTATCTGTTGTTATTAACGTTTTGTTCCGTTTTTTTTGTTTCTGGCCATTTTCTGAGGTATAACGTCGCCATTTTGTTTTCAATCGCCCGTTTGTTACGCCCTGCCTCACGGCTGTGTCGGCCATCAGTTTGCTGTTATTCCTCCTTTTGTTTCGCTTTCTTTTGTAGAAATTTCTAGAAAATTCTTAGGCTTTTCTAACAATACTAAATTAACCTGTACTCGTTGTTAGGTTTTCACCAATGCAGCACATACTTTGAAGTTAATCAATGTGAATATCTTTGTTTTTAGCGTAAAGATGCAGATCTTTGTGAAGACGCTGACTGGCAAGACCATCACCCTCGAGGTTGAGCCCAGCGACACCATTGAGAACGTCAAAGCTAAAACCCAAGACAAGGAAGGCATTCCTCCTGATCAGCAGCGTCTGATCTTTGCTGGCAAGCAGCTGGAGGATGGACGCACCCTCTCTGACTACAACATCCAGAAGGAGTCCACTCTCCACCTGGTGCTCCGCCTCAGGGGAGGCATGCAGATCTTCGTCAAGACGCTGACTGGCAAGACCATCACCCTCGAGGTTGAGCCCAGTGACACCATTGAGAACGTCAAGGCCAAGATCCAGGACAAGGAAGGCATTCCTCCTGATCAACAGCGTCTGATCTTCGCTGGCAAGCAGCTGGAGGATGGACGCACCCTCTCTGACTACAACATCCAGAAGGAGTCCACTCTCCACCTGGTGCTCCGCCTCAGGGGAGGCATGCAGATCTTTGTGAAGACCTTGACTGGTAAAACCATCACTCTTGAGGTGGAACCAAGTGACACCATAGAGAATGTCAAGGCCAAGATCCAAGACAAAGAAGGCATTCCTCCTGACCAGCAGCGTCTGATCTTTGCTGGTAAGCAGCTGGAAGATGGACGCACCCTCTCTGACTACAACATCCAGAAGGAGTCCACTCTCCACCTGGTGCTCCGTCTGAGAGGTGGTATGCAGATCTTTGTGAAGACCTTGACTGGCAAGACCATCCCCCTCGAGGTTGAGCCCAGCGACACCATTGAGAACGTCAAGGCCAAGATCCAGGACAAGGAAGGCATTCCTCCTGATCAGCAGCGTCTGATCTTCGCTGGCAAGCAGCTGGAGGATGGACGCACCCTGTCCGACTACAACATCCAGAAGGAGTCCACTCTCCACCTGGTGCTCCGTCTGAGAGGTGGTATGCAGATCTTTGTGAAGACCTTGACTGGCAAGACCATCACCCTCGAGGTTGAGCCCAGCGACACCATAGAGAACGTCAAGGCCAAGATCCAGGACAAGGAAGGCATTCCTCCTGATCAGCAGCGTCTGATCTTCGCTGGTAAGCAGCTGGAAGATGGACGCACCCTCTCTGACTACAACATCCAGAAGGAGTCCACCCTCCATCTCGTCCTGCGTCTTCGTGGCGGCAATTAATCTGCTCATGTTTAATATATAAGTCTTGAAAGTTATCAGACCAATTCCAATTTCCTTTGTTCCTCTTAATCATTGAATAAAGTTCTGGCATTCCTGACTACCGTTTCCTGCCTCATCTCTGAAATCATTCACAAAATGGTCACTTAACTTGGTTTTTAAAAATTAAAACGTTTACGTTGAGGGTTTTTTAAAATATTGGTTTATGTATACAAGTCGTTTAATGGTTTTTGAAGTCTAATTTGTAAGCAAGTTGATTTCTCATGGTTTATTTAATTTGGTAGTTACTTTTCAAGAAGTTTGGTTGAGTGGAAATGTTAACATTTAAAATGAATAGTTGACGTAATGCTAAACTTGTGTAGAGACCATATTTGGTCAAAATGCTAGTAAACTTTGTGAACAATTGCATAAGCAGTAACATTTATACGTGAAATTAAAGTAGACAAATTGAAATGTTAAACTAGTACTCCCCATTTGCAACTGGAAAATAATTTCTAGCATGTGTCCTACAGATTGCAGTTATTAAACAAGCCTCTAGATGTCACCACAGGCTTGTGAAAAGGTTGCTGCCATTGTGACCCTTTTAAATGCTCAACTTGTGTGGCTCTTGTAAAAATCTGGGCTGCTTGAGGGCAACTGTTAATTAGTTTAACTACATTGTAAAACATCACCTTTTAGAGAAATTGAGAATTGTCTATTTTGCACTAGATCAATTTTTTTTAGCTTGCAGTAGGCTATATTGTTATGGGGTTGGGTGTAGACAAACCTCTTTGTTTTGCCACTTTTCAGTCAGTGTCTTCGGGCATCAGATGTTTTTCATTGAAATTGACCAGCAGTACTGACTGGAGACGGTGCGTCTTGAGCAACCTTAGGTTGTGTGTTGCTTAAAGATACAAATCAACCTTTGTGTTAGGTCAACCGTCACTGAATTCTGCTGCTCAATTCCAGACCATCACAACATCTCTCGACTGCTGCATTGTCGTTTCTGTTTACAAAAGCACAGACAAAGCATCTGATATCAGTCCAGCTGGGTCTAACAAAAATACCTATCTGGTTTTCTGAAAACTTTGCTGCACGGAATGATAAACAAGCCAAGAGCTAAAAAAAACCCATACCTATATAAAGCTGTTGATGTTGGCTTCTGGTTTTAACCTGCTGTGCTGACATTAATAAGCCTTTTGATTAAAACTTTGAAATGGACCTGCCTAATGAGTATATATCATAGTGTGACGAACTAAATTGTTTCTAAATTTAACACGGTCAGCATATAAGGTTAGTTGAATAATTTTTGCTGCGTCACAGTGTATGCATTTATATATATATACAGTGGTGTGAAAAAGTGTTGGCCCCCTTCCTGGTTTTAAATTTTTTTGCATATTTGTCACACTTAAAAGATTCAGATCATCAAACAAATTTTAATATTACACAAAGATAATGCAAGTAAATACAAAATGCAGTTTTTAAATGATTATTTATTTTATTAAGGGAAAAAAGCTGTCCAAACCTGCCTGGCCCTACGTGAAAAAGTAATTGCCCCCTGATACAATAACACTTCTTCCAGCAGCTCTGTTTGATCATACGGCTTTAACATGATATGCCATGTTTTAATGACAGTTTAACAGTATAAAAATAACTGCTTTTGCATTGGAACTTCTATTTGTACTAAACTTTTTATTCATATAAAAGAAAATCTAATTCAAATCTAATTACTTGTTCAAATGACAAATTACTGTATTAACAGCATAAACACAAATGTATTAACATGAATAGGATGGTGTTCTAAATGCATAAACAACAGAAAATGAAATACGGATTAATTTGAATGCAGTTTTTCGATGCACAGCATTTGACATCAACAACCATATGAATGTGAGGCCTTTTCATTTCCCTTTTAGCTGATAAATCTGTTTATTGTGCTGTTCTATAATTGCATTTATATTATTTGCATTTATATTTTTTCTGCTGCCATGCATTTTTATCTATATCTATCTATCTATCTATCTATCTGTCTATCTATCTGCCTGCCTGTCTATCTATCTATCTATCTATCTGCCTGTCTGTCTATCTATCTATCTATCTATCTGCCTGTCTTCACCTGTCTAATACAGTCCCAACAGTGAAGCATGGTGGTGGCAGCATCATGCTGTGGGGGTGTTTTTCAGCTGCAGGGACAGGACGACTGGTTGCAATTGAGGGAAAGATGAATGCGGCCAAGTACAGGGATATCCTGGACGAAAACTTTCTCCAGAGTGCTCAGGACCTCAGACTGGGCTGAAGGTTTACCTTCCAACAAGACAATGACCTTAAGCACACAGCTAAAATAATGAAGGAGTGGCTTCACAACAACTCTGTGACTGTTCTTGAATGGCCCAGCCAGAGCCCTGACTTAAACCCAATTGAGCATCTCTGGAGAGACCTAAAAATGGCTGTCCACCAACGTTTACCATCCAACCTGACAGAACTGGAGAGGATCTGCAAGGAGGAATGGCAGAGGATCCCCAAATCCAGGTGTGAAAAACTTGTTGCATCTTTCCCAAAAAGACTCATGGCTGTATTAGATCAAAAGGGTGCTTCTACTAAATACTGAGCAAAGGGTCTGAATACTTAGGACCATGTGATATTTCAGTTTTTCTTTTTTAATAAATCTGCAAAAATGTCAACAATTCTGTGTTTTTCTGTCAATATGGGGTGCTGTGTGTACATTAATGAGGAAAAAAAAATAACAAATGATTTTAGCAAATGGCAGCAATATAACAAAGAGTGAAAAATTTAAGGGGGTCTGAATACTTTCCGTACCCACTGTATATGCCTATCTATCTGTCTGTCTGTCTATCTATATATCAGGAGTCAAAATACGTTTGGGGCCACTGTATGCATGTACACATTGTGTGCTTCTTGTTAACATTACTTTTAAATGCTGCCTAATAAAATGAATTAGTGGATTAGATTCTCCAAATAGGCTAGTCTCTTATCCTTCATGTGGGAGGCGTGTGTAACTACATTACCCAGAACTCTCTGGCTTATAGGTGGCGCTTTGAGCGCCGTAAACATGGTAATCAAACAGCACGAGCGCTATAAAACCTGCAGGATTAGAGAGCCGGACTTTAACGTCTCTCACAGCTGTAATGTACACGATCATAAAGTCAGCAGAGCATTAATAACTCAATGGCCAGAGTTGTATGGCTTTATCTTGTATAAGTGATAGTGTGTTCAGCCGTCACGCTTTGAGTTCCCTGCGCTTTCCAGAAGAAATCTCTTTATTGTTCTCAAAGCTCTGCGCGTGTTTGGGAGGTGAACTGTGTGGGAAACACTGATGGCGGTGTCTAAATCTACATTATCGATCGTTTTTATAGTTCTGGGAGGTTTGGCGGTTTTATTCGGGACTGTGCTGGTGTTTGTCGGACCTATTATAATAGACGATCAAATAGTGAAGGTAAGTCCTACACCTGACAGATGCAAGAGACGCACCAATTAAACATATTTGCATATTTAAATAACATAAAGTTACAAAAACACGTGATTCAGTGTCGACAAGCCTCGAACTGAGCTTGATATGATTTTCTTACCTTAAAAAACATAAATAGGAACGACCATTAAGTTATTAAATCATATAACATAACTTTATTATATTAATAATAGACTTATTTATCTGATTTATGTGTTGTTTTGAATAATGTATTGTATGTGATGCTGCTGAAAATTCAGCTTTGCGTCACAGGAATAAATTACATTTTTAAAATCTATTAACCTAGAAAACGGTTCTTTGAAATTCTAATAATATTTACGCAATATTACCGCTTTTACTGTAACTTGAGCAAATAAATGCAGTCTTGGTGAACATTTCAAAAACATTTCAGAAGACTTGAACTGAGATCTAAATTCAAGACTCAAAAAAGACTTTTTTTTGTGGTCTGACATACTTTTTTAAAAATGCAAATATTCCATGTTGTCCCTCAAAAAGCCATACATCTGCATTTAATAATTAAATATAAAGATGAGGTTTTAAGTGAAGCTGTTTTACATACAGCATACCACATTGGCCACTAATCACATGGACATCATATCTTTACAGAATGTAGAGATTAACCCAAACAATGGACTCTCCTACACTATGTGGAAGGACATCCCGGTTCCCTTCTTTATGTCTGTATATTTCTTTCATATTGTCAATCCTGATGAAATCCTAAAAGGAGAAAAGCCCACGGTGGTACAGAGGGGGCCGTATGTGTACCGGTAAGAATTGTGTTCCCTCTTTCTGTAAAACTACTTTAAACCAGTTCAAATGTATTTTGAAATGTTCAGTATGAATCACTTGATCGGACGTGACTGGACATACAGTATAATGTTTATGGATGTTCAGCAGCCCTGTGACACTGAAGTTCATGGTAGGTTAGTCTGCGGGCCCCGGACAGGTTTGCATGTGCATTCGGTCAGTTGTCCAAACAGGACCATCATACAGTCTGTTTTTTTCTTCCCTTTAGGATATAAATTGTCCATCCTGGAGTGATTTGTAGAGATATAACTTTACACAATAAGACTTGGGGGTTAATTAACTGGTCAATATGAATCTAAAAGCATTCCTCTTGTCCATATAACCTGCCCTAACATGATGTAATGTAACGTAAGGGCCTCTTTCTTGGACTGAAGTGACCTTTCATACAAAGATGTTTGTCTGCAGTAGATGCTCTGGATCTGGGTCTGTCTAGTGGCCTTAACCTTACCTGAAGGGCTGAAAAAATAATATGTAAAAAAAAAAAAAAAATGCATAGAAAAATATTTCTAGGAATAGACAAACTAAATCTTATTTTTCATTTGAACAAGGATATGCATTTGTGTTGGGATTTTTACATTTACAAGACACTGTTACAGTATTTTCCACAGTCGTGACTTCTACGAGCCAGGACGCAAGGATTTTTTTTTAGTGTGGATTCACTTATTGTTATCCTTTTTCTATTCTTTTATTTTCTTTATCTCGAATCTGAATCTGTGCAGTTTTTATTAAAGAGGAACTGTGATCCTACCCTCGAGCCATGCATACTAGAGTTTGACTGAGTAAAAACAGACAGTGCTGGAACTGAATGAGAATGAGGAAGCTCCATACTATCCAGGATTAAAATAATAAGATTTATCATAAGATCATTTTGGAAACCCAAATTTTCAGCACAACATACTTTTTATTTTTAGTTTTTATGTTTAGTTTTATTTTTTGCACAACATATTGTTTTTTTCTAATATTTTGTTTTATAAATCTCAGTAGTGCTTTTTTGACTTAAAGAATTTAGAATTAAAATATGAAGATTCCTCCCAAGATCATTTTGAAAACCCAAATTCATTAGCACAACATACTTTTTGTTTTGTTTTAAGTAGCACAGCATATTTTATTTTATATTTTATTTTATATCAGTAGTGCCTTTCAACTTCATTTTATTTTATTTTTTAATAATATTTTTTTATAAATATCAGTAGTGCCTTTTAACTTCTTAGAATTTAGAATTAAAATAAGAAAATTCCTCATAAGATAATTTTAATAAATCCAAATTCATTAGCACAACATTTATTTTATTTTATGTTGCATAGCATATTTAATATATTTATTTATATCAAATTTGAGTCTATAAATATAAGTAGTGCCTTTTTTATCTTTTAAGATTTCTTATAAGATCCCAAACTAATTAGCGCAACATTTTAATTTTATTTTATTTTTGAACAACATATTTCATTTCCATATCAGTCGTTTCTTTTAATCTCTAAGTTGTATTTCATGTATGTAGTATACGTCTGTTAGCATGTTGTTTGGAGAGTAGTTGTTTTAGACCAGATCATTTTGTGGTTTTATCATTGGTTGTTTTATGTGCGTTCCTTTCTTCCATCAGGACCGAGTGGCTTCTTTTTTCTTTTTTTTTTAGACAAGGCACATGACAAATGTTTGTGGTAGTGACTTACCTTTGAACAAATCATGCGCTTGCATTTTGCAATCCGAGCGGGGGGCCGCAAGTCTTTTTGTGTGACTTTCCCAAAGTGGTTCCTCAAAAAGCTGAATTTAGCTGTGTTAGGATAATATTGCTGCAAATCAGCTGGCTAAGTCACATTTCTCTGTTGATGTGACCTATATCTGTTTCAGTGAAAACCGCTGGAAGGACAACATCACATTCCATGACAACCACACCGTCTCGTATAAAGAATTTCGGCAGTATTTCTTTGAGGAGAGCATGTCTGTGGGAGATGAATCTGACGTGGTCACCATCCCTAACATTCTAGTGCTGGTGAGAATTCATGCCCGTGTATTGAGCTCACCATGAAAAGCAATTGAAAGAACTGTAACACGTTGGTTTTTCATTCACGGTTGCAGGGTGCGTCAGTAATGATGGAGAATATGCCATTTCCTGTACGCTTGCTGCTCAGCACCACATTCAAGACCTTCAACGAGGGACCTTTCTTGACTAAACCAGTTGGAGAACTCATGTGGGGTTATGACAGCAAGTTGGTGGACTTCCTGAACAAATACCTCCCTGGAATGCTCCCAACCAGTGGGAAATTTGGCTTATTTGCTGAGGTGGGTGTTTTCTGTGTCTCGTCACTGGAGCTTTGTCAGCAGTGATGATTCGTTTTGTGGGTTTTAGCCTCATTGATTTCCTTGCTTTGTTTCGCTCCATATATAGTTTAACAACTCCAACACTGGACAGTTCACTGTCTTCACTGGTCAAGACGACATCCGGAAAGTTCATATGGTGGACTCTTGGAATGGCCTGAAAAGTGTAAGCCAAATGTCATTTGAGACCATAATAAAACAAAAAACACAAGTTCCGTTCCAAAACACTAGTTACCTGCCCTATATAGACAGCATACCAGGGCCTGAAACTGCATGAACTTCACACCTTGCATTATTAAAATGTGTGCATATTGCATTGCCAAAAGGGTTATAGTCAACAGTAGGGCTGGGTACAAAATTTCGATATCTCTATTAATCGATTCTCATTTTTACAGAACGATATCGATTCTTAAATTCCAAGAATCGATTAGTCTAGCCTGTTTTCAGTTAATGGACGGAACGTTGAAGGCCACTTCCCATCCAATATATAGCAATAAGCATTGTGCTTTGGTACTTTTAATATGAAACAAAGTCTCAGATTTCAAATTCTTTCAATTGTATTGCCGTATTCAAACAATAAATGCAGTTTTGCCGCTGTTTATTGTGGAGTGACAGATCGCTGTAGCGCCTCAGATCAACAGACGCAGCAGCGCGAGGCGCACATGAACTGATCATCTCCTCCACATTAATACCAGTTTCAGCACAAAATAAACATGACTAAACATCCGAAGGTAAGTTAAAAGAAAGAGTACGACTTTACTATGTGTATCCTGTCTCATGTGATCTCTCAATCAGTGTTTCAGCCGTGCAAAGACGTCAATAGCCTATAACGGCTTGTAAACAATGTCAGGTAACGTCACGTTTACCTCAGAAAAACATATTCGGTGACCATAAACTCATTAGTCAGATAGAAATATAAACTGTAGAGAGGGGCATTTTGCTAAATTTATGTTTGAATAAATCCATCAAGTTTTTATGACAGCCACCGTTATGTTTATATTTAAAAAAACAAATTGAAGTAGAAATATTATTATGTAATTGTAACTTTATTATTTTAAATTTCATTAAGTGTAATTTTAACATCAGTAAATTTTAACCTTCAATATTATAGTAATGTAGTACCAACTGACTCTCATGTATATTTTACAGCATAATTTTTTTCCTTGAGAAAATTTGGCATGTACTGTACCTGATATATTTCCAAAATAATCGATATTGAATCGAATCGAATTGGTAATCGAATCTAATTGAGAGCTTGTGAATGAGAATCGAATCGAATCGTGAAATTTGTGTCAAAACCCAGCCCTAGTCAACAGCAGTATTGGCAATCCCAAATTGTTTCGCAAAGAAATATATTGAATAAAATACTACAGTATATGCAATAAATATTTGCATATGTCATATATGTAAATATGTATATGAAGTTTTACACAAGTAAAAAAATAAGATTTTTTTAATGCTCACCAAGGCTGCATTTTTTATTTTCCTTTCTACTCTTTTCTCGTTTCTCTTCATGTTTTTCTCTCCTTCTTTTTTTTTTTTTTTTTACCCTATCTTTATTTTTCATAATTTTTTGCTTTTTTTGTTTTTAATTTTTATTCAAATTTTTCTGTTTGTCTTTCACCTTTTTCTTTTTCTTTTTTCCTTTTCTTTTTACTCTTTTCTTTTCATTATTTACTAAAAACTGTAATATTGTGAAATATTAATACAGTTCAAAATAAATGTTTCTATTTTAGCAGTATATTAGTAATAGTAATAGTAAATTGTAATTTATTTCTGTAATGGCAAAGCTGAATTTTTAGGAGCTTTTCTTTTCTTTTTTTGTCTTTTCCTATTGTTATCTTTTGTGTTTTACTTCTCTTCTCTTTCTTTTCTTTTCTTTTTGTTACCCTTTCTTTTTCTCTTATGGCAAAGCTGGCTTTTCAGCAGTCATTACTCCAATCTTCAGTATCTCATGATTTTCAGGATTTGAACATTTTTACATTTTATTAAAAACTACTTTAATATTATAAATGGACTTTTAATCATTATTTGTTTAGATTATTGCGTGATATTTGTGAGTTGCTGTTTATTAAGATTAAGTTACTGAAAGTTGTCTTTGATTTGATGCTGCCAGTGTAGGACAGCTTTTGTGGTGTTGCATAAAGGAAGTGATATCATGCTGAATGCCAAAGATCTTTGTTTTGTCGTTGCAGGTGGATTACTGGAGGTCTGAAGAGTGTAACATGATCAATGGTACAGCGGGTCAAATGTGGCCTCCGTTCATGACCAAAGAGTCGACGATGCCCTTCTACAGCCCTGATGCGTGCAGGTAACACCCTCACTTATGCCCTCCGTAAGATAATAAGATTTTAACCCTTTAAACCAGGGGTGCCCAAACTCGGTCCTGGAGGGCCGGTGTCCTGCAGAGTTTAGATCCAACCCCAATTAAACACACCCGAACCAGCTAATCAAGCTCTTACTAGGCATACTAGAAACTTGCCAGCAGGTGTGTTGAGGCAAGTTGGAGCAAAACTCTGCAGGACACCGGCCCTCCAGGACCGAGTTTGGGCACCCCTGCTTTAAACCCTTTAAATTTTTTCCCACTGAAAGTACAGAAAGTTTTCTATCAAACGATACCAACCTTTTGACTCTCCTTGCTACAGTCTTTGAGTTATGAGTCATTATTTTTGTGTATGTCACTCAGAAAAAACATCATCTTCAGTGAGGGTTAATGCCTGTACAGTTTCTAAGGGCACGTTTTGTGGCAATTGTCCAAACTCAGGTCCATGGAGCTGGTGTACCAAAGGCCAGGCGTGTCGCGTGGGGTTCCTGTGTACCACTTCGTGGCTCCAAAGACTCTTTTTGCCAACGGTGCAGATTATCCTCCCAATGAGGGCTTCTGTCCATGTCGACAGTCCGGCCTTCTCAACGTCAGCACCTGCAGACACAGTGAGTCTGTTATCAAGACTTCTGTTTATGACTTACCTGCTGCCTATACAGTCAATTACACTGTCGGGTTTTATGTCAGGATCTGTGTTCTTGTATCCGTAAACATTTTTTGTTCATACTGGTTTTCTAGCTAGTGTGTTATATGGCTTCCATGCTTAGATTTTTTTTTTTCTATTCGTAGCCTTTCATTTTTTTCGCCCTTTTATTTTTTTCTCTCTTTTCTTTAACCATATCTCTTTTATTGTTCTTAATTTTTAGATTTTCTGTATTTATTTTATTTTTGATTTTATTTCACAATTATCTTTTTCATTTTTCCTCTGTTTTCTCTTTTTCTTTTCATTTGTTTTCTTTATTTAATTTGTTTTTCTTTTTCCTTTTCCTTTTTTCATTTTTTTCAATCCCCTTTTTTCTCGTCTTTAACCTTATCTCTTTTTATTTTTCTAGATTTTTTTTTGCTTCTCTGTTACTGTCTATATTATTTTCTATTTGTTCACTTGTTCATTTCTTTTTTTCTTTTTTATCTTTTAATTTTTCTTCTCATTTCTTTTTTTTACTTTATTTTTCTTTTTTCATAATTTTTTGCTTCTCTGTTTCTGTCTGTTTCTTAATTTTTTTTTATCCCCCCCCCCCTTTTTTCTTTTTCTTCTCATTTCTATTTCTCTTTTTTTTTAACCTTTATTTTAAAAAATTTGCTTTTCTATTCTTTATAGAAACATTCAAAACTACCAAATTTTGCTATAAGTTTAATCGCAACATAATCATTGCTGTTAATAGTGTTCACTGTCTGTTTGATTACATGTCATTATCTAACTGCATGAATTTTACTGTACATTTCTGCCATATGGACATCAACTTATCACCACTGATATGCAACTACTAAACATAATGTAGAAACTTTGCAACGATTTGTATCATGAAAAGCGCTATACAAATAAACTTGAGTTGAATTGATTTTATTTTTCCTTTTTCTCCATGTAATGCACTTTTATTCTTTTTCTTTTTTCCTGTCTCAGATTCCCCTGTGTTCATCTCCCATCCGCACTTTTTTGAGGCTGATCCCGTCCTTTTGGACACAGTCAATGGATTGAGCCCAAATGAAGATGAACATGGGCTTTTCATCGATATCCACCCGGTAAGAAAACCAGGCACACAGAACAAAAACTGTGACATGTAGAATTATTATTGGGAACTACTTCATGTAATTAGGTGGACATTTCTAGTATTTCTAGACTTTTTCTGGAAATAAAATTATAAAAATAAAAATTATATAATTTATTATATATACATCATAAATGTATTAAATTATAAAATGTGTCGCTATCCATTTTTTACAACTCCTATAATAATTTATAACAAAATCTTTAAAAAATATTTACATCAAGAAGGCAAACAACATTAAAGCAGCACTACAGGTGCATCTCAATAAATTAGAATGTCGTGGAAAAGTTCATTTATTTCAGTAATTCAACTCAAATTGTGAAACTCGTGTATTAAATAAATTCAATGCACACAGACTGAAGTAGTTTAAGTCTTTGGTTCTTTTAATTGTGATGATTTTGGCTCGCATTTAACAAAAACCCACCAATTCACTATCTCAACAAATTAGAATACTTCATAAGACCAATAAAAAAAACATTTTAAGTGAATTGTTGGCCTTCTGGAAAGTATGTTCATTTACTGTACAGGTCCTCAATCCTTGGTAGGGGCTCTTTTGCTTTAATTACTGCCTCAATTCGGCGTGGCATGGAGGTGATCAGTTTGTGGCACTGCTGAGGTGGTACGGAAGCCCAGGTTTCTTTGACAGTGGCCTTCAGCTCATCTGCATTTTTGGTCTCTTGTTTTTTCATTTTCCTCTTGACAATACCCCATAGATTCTCCATGGGGTTCAGGTCTGGTGAGTTTGCTAGCCAGTCAAGCACACCAACACCATGGTCATTTAACCAACTTTTGGTGCTTTTGACAGTGTGGGCAGGTGCCAAATCCTGCTGGAAAATGAAATCAGCATATTCAAAAAGCTGGTCAGCAGAAGGAAGCACGAAGTGCTCCAAAATTTGCATCTTTTTCTTCCACACTTTTTCCTTCCACTCAACTTTCTGTTAACATGCTTGGATACAGCACTCTGTGAACAGCCAGCTTCTTTGGCAATTAATGTTTGTGGCTTACCCTCCTTGTGAAGGGTGTCAATGATTGTCTTCTGGACAACTGTCTGATCAGCAGTCTTCCCCATGATTGTGTAGCTTAGTGAACCAAACTGAGAGACCATTTAGAAGGCTCAGGAAACCTTTGCAGGTGTTTTGAGTTGATTAGCTGATTGGCATGTCACCATATTCTAATTTGTTGAGATAGTGAATTGGTGGGTTTTTGTTAAATGTGAGCCAAAATCATCACAATTAAAAGAACCAAAGACTTAAACTACTTCAGTCTGTGTGCATTTAATTTATTTAATACACGAGTTTCACAATTTGAGTTGAATTACTGAAATAAATGAACTTTTCCACGACATTCTAATTTGAGATGCACCTGTATGTAGCTTTTGGCGCTCTAGCGGTTAATAAACAGAACTGCACACATCCCGTGGAAGAACATTCCAACCGGAGCTACTTCTCTAAGTTTATGTGTATGACGATTCACACAGGTATGTGTTACTCCGCAGTGGTGACGACCCGACCAGGCTGCAATAGTCCAAATATAAGTACTTATTATAAGTGTACCGTAGTACGTTGTTCATGTGTTCTGCAGTGAGGTCCATCTCGTTGCCCTGTGTTCTATGTTTTTGTTTGTTCAGCACTTTGGTCAGCCGTGCTTTCTATTTCTAAATGTGCTATATAAATATATCTTTTATCTAAATTTATTGCATAAACGTCTGACTTTATTTACCTTTAAAAGATTTACTAGCAGATTTAGCCCCTTGCTTTGTTCTGTGTTTGAGGTCAACACTTCTTCTAACTGTGACATAACTAATACTGCACGATTGTGGTTATGAAAATCAGTATTTCAGCTTTGTCACTGGTTTGATAATGGGTTTACATTGCTCATTACTGCCATTAAACCATTACAAAATCTGATAAGCTAATTGGAAGGGATGATTACCGTGACCTTTATGATGTTTGTATAGCTTTCAGCAACTTAATGACCCATTATATACAAGATTAAGATTCTGAAGGTATGGTCTTTTTACATGGTCAATGACTTGACTAAAGGTTTTCTGATGACATATTTTAGATTTAAACCGTTGTGTTTAATTCAGTAGTGCTGTGGTTTATAGGGGGTTAAACATAGCTGGAAATCTGGCATTTGCTATTTTGATTTTATTTGGTTTTGCAGTCTAGTACTGAGCATTGATCACTTAGCTGCTGATGTTAGATGTGAAACTCCTGATGTCTGCATCCATGGGCCTTTTGCCACACATGTAGTTTGATGAGACAAACTCCACTTTATGACTTCTGATAAGCTGGAGATACAGACACCGCTTTACATCGCTGAATTGCAAAATCCTGACACGCTTCTTGGCCGGCTATTTGTCCGGTTGTTCTCCCTTCATCTGTTTCCATGCTTGCGTTTATCGTCAATGAAAAAGACGTTTCTCTGAAAATGCTGCGGGACATGTGAACTGCCTCGGCTTGGGTTGAACGTCTGGGAGGAATTGACAGCATGACACCTGATTAGATATGCATTACTAAGTTGTCACGAAAGCTCTTTGGATTCAGTGTTTTCTGCGGAAGCACATGCTCTCATTGAATCTATGCCCACAAAATAATGATTTCAATAGAGAACAATGCAGTTTAGTTCTGTTTGTTAGATCATGCCTCCACGCCAGATCATTAAGATCCAGCCCCAGATGCCAGATCCTGTCAGAAAATATCTGTTTTGTCTGGTAACAGAACAACTAGTTTAACTAGTAAACCTGTTAACAGCAAAGTCTTGTCTGGTACCCAAAATACCCAAAACGAGTGTTTAACGGTTTTCTATCAGCCAAGACGCTGACTGCGAAAAGCCAGTGAAGAGCAGAAGCCGAAGTGATGATGATAAAAAGGAGCAGAGTTTATTGTATAGTCTTCGTATAGTATTGTATAATCTTAGTTGCGTATGTTTCAGTGTTTAGACTTCGTCTGACCAGAACAAATTCAACAAGTAGTGTTATACCAACATCCCATAAACCTTGAGTTTCCATAAACATTCCCTCGTATCTCTTATTCATGAAGACAAACAGCCCTTGAAACACAGTCACATAAGGGGCCACCGCAGGACATACCAGCTTTATTTAATGGCAGCTACCATTTACAGCTTTAATCCAATATGTATTCAAGCTAAAACTTGCTGTAATAGTATTTAGTGTTCCCTGGGAATCTAACTCATTGGTACCAACCGTAGTTCACTAAATGTTTGATTTTCATAGTGCAAAAAGGCATGTGTTTACCTTTGAATTCATAGAAGCCATGTTGGTCATTGAACCTTCTGGACTCATCATAAAACGGAGTACCTTTCACTCCAAAAGATTATGCCTTTGCACATTTGGTTTCTCAACTAATATTTATGTTTTGAACAGTTATGTTAATTTATAATAGTGTCTTTATTTGTGTTCACTTGTTTTTCATTTGTTTCAGAAAATGTTTTTTTTATTTAAATTGTAATTCTATTTCACTTGCTGTATTTGATCAAATAAATTCAGCCATAAATATTATTTGGATGACAGTGTATGATTTATATACCAGGGAAAATGTTCAAATTATACTTATACATTTGATTTTCATCCAGGCTTGGGCTTCAGGAATCCTATAAGCCATTTATGGATATTCTGATTTATTTACTTATTCATCAGGAATGTGTGTGTGTATATATATATATATATATATATATATATATATTTCTCTTTAACTTGTATTATGTGTTGGTTTTTTTTTTTTAAAGGTACCAAAGATTTAGGCTACGTTTACATGACGATGTAGTCAAAAATGGAAACGTTTTTCCCTTACGTTTTTAAAAAGTTTCACGTATACACGACAACCTTTTCAAAACGATTCGCGTTTACACATACTGTACACATACACATACCCCCTGTAAAGACCTTGTCTCAGACGACCACCGAGACAAGACCACAGGAACCAGATGAGTCCTCTGCACAATGTGACTTTGCTGCAGCCTGAAATTGAACTGCTGGTTTTGTCTGGTCAGAGGAGAACTGGCCCCCCGACTGAGCCTGGTTTCTCCCAAGGTTTTTTCTCCATTCTGTCACCGATGGAGTTTTGGTTCCTTGCCGCTGTCGCCTCTGGCTTGCTTAGTTGGGGACACTTCATTTCCAGCGATATCGTTGACATGATTGCAAAGATACTATTTAAACTGAACTGAGCTGGATGATGACATCACTGAATTCAATAATGAACTGTCTTTAACTGAAAAATTAGTGTTTACTATTGTCATTTTGCATTATTGACACACTATTTTCCTAATTAATGCTGTTCAGTTGCTTTGACACAATCTGTATTGTTAAAAGCGCTATATAAATAAAGGTGACTTGACTTGACATACACATACACGAAAATGGCCAAAAACGCTGTATTACCTATGCCAGGCCAGTAGTTGGCGTAGGGAAGTGACGATTATATGTTGAATATAATCCTTCTCCGCTGTTGGTTGTAAATCCACACTTTGCTGAAAAAGCGTTAGCAAACTCTTGAGCAGCAGCAACACTACTAGTGATGGGACGATTGATACCGAGGCTCCGATGCTCCGACGCAGTTTTCAAAGCACTATTGTATCACACACTGTGCCGATGCTTGTATCGAAGTGACAATACCACGTGATTGATGACGTTTGAAGCTTCGAACGTCATGCAGTATTGGAGGGTCGGGACAGCTGGTTTTAAATAAATCGGCACTTCGCATGACTCTTGTGTTTGATTTACATTGACTTGGTTGTGTGTGCGTACACTTATTTGAGATTCAGTAGAATAGTTTAGAATAACCTCAACACCAGACAGAAACTGAATGCACGTCACACCTGTATTGCATTTTATCATATTCTAGCTGGGGTCGTAGAGACCCCGAACAGCTCACCCAAAATATTTTTTTCTTTCTACTGATGTCAGTTTATTAATTATAATTGAACACTTGTATATTTTATATTATTGATGAATATGTGAATCCACTGACCGGACTATGCATGACACGAGTTGGCACAGATTAAAAACTTTTTCAAACCATCCTCTGCTCCGCGATGTTTCGTTAGATAGGTTGGAGAAACCAAGTCTGACCACCAGATGTCGCTAATGCGCACGGTGTTAAAATGCTTTGAGTAAGGAACCGTTTTTCGGCACAATTTCATGAAAGCCTTAAACGGTTCAGAAAGCCTCGGTTTCCAATCACTAAACACTACCACATACTCCGTTATTGTTGTGTATGTTTGTTTGCGCTTGCCTTTAAAATCGACACGTACTGCGCATGTCTACATACCTAACACGTACTACGTCACCGGTTTCAAAGATTCCCGTTTTGGGTGTTTACACGGAAACGATAACGGTGGCGTTTTCAAAAACTTGCACTTTGAAACCCGTTTTTCAAAAATATGCGTTTTCATTCCCCAAAACGCCGTCGTCGTATAAACGAACAGGCAAAGCGCATAAAAGGTTTCCTGTTTTTGGCTGAAAACGTTGTCGTGTAAACGGCCCCTTATTCAAGAGCACCTTGGAGCACCTTGTTCTATAGAATCAAGTTTATAAAGGCTATGTACTGAGTGTTTTATATTGGATGTTAGCTAAACCTCTACTAAACTAATACTTCGAGATTAAAAATATAGTGTCGAAGCAAAGAGCTTCAATTCTCTTCCTGAGTGAAATAAATCGGATCTGTATCAAGCAGTCAGTTTTCATTGAAAACTTTGTATTACAGGAGACTGGAGTGCCAATGAACGTTTCCATTCGGCTGCAGCTCAACCTGCTCATCAAGAGTGTGTTTGGCATCTCGTAAGTACGGCACAGATACAGTAGGTCAACGGTCTCAAATATCTGTGTCCGCTCTGAGGTCCAGTCACACAACTCCAGCTGTTGTGAAACGTGTTTGTTTTTGACGGCAGCACTGTTCTTTAAAGTGACTTGTTTCTGTGTGCTGTGGTTTGCTCGTTTCAGAGAAACAGGAAAGATAGCTGAAGTGGTGATGCCCATGATCTGGTTTGAAGAGGTAGGAGTGAATTACAAAAAGAAAACAACGGCACAAAATATCTCATGATGTCTAAATAAAATGGCAAGTCCCCAACAAAAGGCTGAAATGTGCCAAAATACAGCATTTTTCCATTTACAAGTTTGGTACATTTTAGATTCACATCTCAAATTCACTTAAATTTGGGGTTTAAAAGACCCTTAATGTTTAGTAATATTATCAGTTTTACTACGCTGACACTATTGGATGAGTACAAAATTCAATCGAGCTGAATAATGACTTTTGTAGAGCTGCTTTATAGCTGAATCAAATTAGTTTTTATAATGAATTCTGCACCACTTCTAATTCTACACTGAACTAAATGGACTGATTAATGACACTTCTTTTCTTTTTGGAGCTGCTTTACAGCTGAAATTGTATTTGTTTCATAGCTAAAGACCTTCGCGACACGAAAACTCTTGTTTTGTTGTTTATTACTGTGACTCTGTATTGTATAAAAACACTGTATGAGTAAATGTGACTTGAATTCAATTTGAAAGAGAGAACATTTTTCATCTTTCCCAGAGCGGCTACATTGATGGTCCCGTCCTGAACACGTTCCGCACCAGTCTGGTGGTGCTGCCCATGGTCATGGAGTACATGCAGTACATCTTCATCGCTCTCGGACTCGCAGGCATTTTGGGAGCCGTGATGTTATACGTCAATGACAAGGTACATGGCCTACTGCGCTTATTTAGCATGTTTGAGTATTTTACGTATAATATATTTTGCTTCAGAGCGTGTATGTTTGTGTGAGTGCATGTGCGATATGTGAGCTATTGAGAGGAAGTGAGTTTATGTAATGTTGAGCAAATGCGGTTTGTTTTTTAATTGTCTGCGACGGTAAGGTTTAGCTTAAGAACCCAAATGCACTTTTAATATTCCTTTATCACTCCACATTAACACTCTGCATGGGTTTAGGTGGTCTAAAGTGCAACATTTGCATGATTTGTTTTACAGAAAGCCACGAAAAAGACATCAGTATCTCTCACACAAGGGGTCAGCACCAACTATTTATATATGGGTATTCAAAAACAGAGATTACAGTGTGAATTACAATCAAAAATGTGTATATGCATGTAATTTTCAAATCTCTTGACTTTAAAACACTTTTGATTGTTTACGGTGTCATTTAAAGTAAACATTTACACACAGGCCATTATAGATGTAGATGAGTTTGTTTCTTCATCAGAACAGATTTGGAGAAATGTAGCATTCCATCACTTTGCTCAGCAATGGTCCTCTGCAGTGAATGGGTGCCGTCAGAATGAGAGTCCAAACGGCTGATAAAAACATCGCTATAATCCACACCACTCCAGTCCATCAGTTAACATCTCATGAAGAGAAAAGCTGCACGTTTGTAAGAAACAAATCCATCGAGGCATTTTTACTTTAAACCATAGCATCCGGACAAGTCCATAAACTATAATAACGCATCCTTTGGTGAAAACGTCCATCCCCTGTTGTCCTTTCACATCAAAATCCACCGACAATATTTGTTTAGAACTGATTTGGACTGATTTTGCTTGTAAACCATGCTTGATCTGTGCGTATTTCACTCCTGATTCAGACAAAACAACTTTTGACTGGAGAAAACAATATTATGGTTAGAGGACTGGAATCAACTGCTTGTTAAAAACATTTAAATGATGGATTTGGTTTTACAAAAATCCATCTTTTCACTTTACAAGACATTCATTGATGGACTGGAGTGGTGTGGATTATTGTGATGTTTTTATCAGCTGTTTGGACTCTCATTCTGACGGCACCCATTCACTGCAGAG
>NW_015506365.1:479390-485971 GCF_001515645.1 Sinocyclocheilus grahami
TACCGAGGCTCCGATGCTCCGACGCAGTTTTCAAAGCACTATTGTATCACACACTGTGCCGATGCTTGTATCGAAATGACAATACCACGTGATTGATGACGTTTGACGCTTTGAACGTCATGCAGTATCGGAAGGAACAGCTGGTTTGAAAAAAATCGGCACTTCGCATGACTCTTGTGTTTGATTTACATTGACTTGGTTGTGTGTGCGTACACTTATTTGAGATTCAGTAGAATAGTTTAGAATAACCTCAACACCAGACAGAAACTGAATGCACGTCACACCTGTATTGCATTTTATCATATTCTAGCTGGGGTCGTAGAGACCCCGAACAGCTCACCCAAAATATTTTTTTCTTTCTACTGATGTCAGTTTATTAATTATAATTGAACACTTGTATATTTTATATTATTGATGAATATGTGAATCCACTGACCGGACTATGCATGACACGAGTTGGCACAGATTAAAAACTTTTTCAAACCATCCTCTGCTCCGCGATGTTTCGTTAGATAGGTTGGAGAAACCAAGTCTGACCACCAGATGTCGCTAATGCGCACGGTGTTAAAATGCTTTGAGTAAGGAACCGTTTTTCGGCACAATTTCATGAAAGCCTTAAACGGTTCAGAAAGCCTCGGTTTCCAATCACTAAACACTACCACATACTCCGTCATTGTTGTGTATGTTTGTTCGCGCTTGCCTTTAAAATCGACACGTACTGCGCATGTCTACATACCTAGCACGTACTACGTCACCGGTTTCAAAGATTCCCGTTTTGGGTGTTTACACGGAAACGATAATGGTGGCGTTTTCAAAAACTTGCACTTTGAAACCCGTTTTTCAAAAATATGCGTTTTCATTCCCCAAAACGCCGTCGTCGTGTAAACGAACAGGCAAAGCGCATAAAAGGTTTCCTGTTTTTGGCTGAAAACGTTGTCGTGTAAACGGCCCCTTATTCAAGAGCACCTTGGAGCACCTTGTTCTATAGAATCAAGTTTATAAAGGCTATGTACTGAGTGTTTTATATTGGATGTTAGCTAAACCTCTACTAAACTAATACTTCGAGATTAAAAATATAGTGTTGAAGCAAAGAGCTTCAATTCTCTTCCTGAGTGAAATAAATCGGATCTGTATCAAGCAGTCAGTTTTCATTGAAAACTTTGTATTACAGGAGACTGGAGTGCCAATGAACGTTTCCATTCGGCTGCAGCTCAACCTGCTCATCAAGAGTGTGTTTGGCATCTCGTAAGTACGGCACAGATACAGTAGGTCAACGGTCTCAAATATCTGTGTCCGCTCTGAGGTCCATGAACACAACTCCAGCTGTTGTGAAACGTGTTTGTTTTTGACGGCAGCACTGTTCTTTACAGTGACTTGTTTCTGTGTGCTGTGGTTTGCTCGTTTCAGAGAAACAGGAAAGATAGCTGAAGTGGTGATGCCCATGATCTGGTTTGAAGAGGTAGGAGTGAATTACAAAAAGAAAACAACGGCACAAAATATCTCATGATGTCTAAATAAAATGGCAAGTCCCCAACAAAAGGCTGAAATGTGCCAAAATACAGCATTTTTCCATTTACAAGTTTGGTACATTTTAGATTCACATCTCAAATTCACTT
This sequence comes from Sinocyclocheilus grahami, assembly GCF_001515645.1. Taxonomy (NCBI): domain Eukaryota; kingdom Metazoa; phylum Chordata; class Actinopteri; order Cypriniformes; family Cyprinidae; genus Sinocyclocheilus; species Sinocyclocheilus grahami. Next base: position 481,007 of record NW_015506365.1, read on the forward strand.
AAATTTGGGGTTTAAAAGACCCTTAATGTTTAGTAATATTATCAGTTTTACTACGCTGACACTATTGGATGAGTACAAAATTCAATCGAGCTGAATAATGACTTTTGTAGAGCTGCTTTATAGCTGAATCAAATTAGTTTTTATAATGAATTCTGCACCACTTCTAATTCTACACTGAACTAAATGGACTGATTAATGACACTTCTTTTCTTTTTGGAGCTGCTTTACAGCTGAAATTGTATTTGTTTCATAGCTAAAGACCTTCGCGACACGAAAACTCTTGTTTTGTTGTTTATTACTGTGACTCTGTATTGTATAAAAACACTGTATGAGTAAATGTGACTTGAATTCAATTTGAAAGAGAGAACATTTTTCATCTTTCCCAGAGCGGCTACATTGATGGTCCCGTCCTGAACACGTTCCGCACCAGTCTGGTGGTGCTGCCCATGGTCATGGAGTACATGCAGTACATCTTCATCGCTCTCGGACTCGCAGGCATTTTGGGAGCCGTGATGTTATACGTCAATGACAAGGTACATGGCCTACTGCGCTTATTTAGCATGTTTGAGTATTTTACGTATAATATATTTTGCTTCAGAGCGTGTATGTTTGTGTGAGTGCATGTGCGATATGTGAGCTATTGAGAGGAAGTGAGTTTATGTAATGTTGAGCAAATGCGGTTTGTTTTTTAATTGTCTGCGACGGTAAGGTTTAGCTTAAGAACCCAAATGCACTTTTAATATTCCTTTATCACTCCACATTAACACTCTGCATGGGTTTAGGTGGTCTAAAGTGCAACATTTGCATGATTTGTTTTACAGAAAGCCACGAAAAAGACATCAGTATCTCTCACACAAGGGGTCAGCACCAACTATTTATATATGGGTATTCAAAAACAGAGATTACAGTGTGAATTACAATCAAAAATGTGTATATGCATGTAATTTTCAAATCTCTAGACTTTAAAACACTTTTGATTGTTTACGGTGTCATTTAAAGTAAACATTTACACACCCTCAGGCCATTATAGATGTAGATGAGTTTGTTTCTTCATCAGAACAGATTTGGAGAAATGTAGCATTCCATCACTTTGCTCAGCAATGGTCCTCTGCAGTGAATGGGTGCCGTCAGAATGAGAGTCCAAACGGCTGATAAAAACATCGCTATAATCCACACCACTCCAGTCCATCAGTTAACATCTCATGAAGAGAAAAGCTGCACGTTTGTAAGAAACAAATCCATCGAGGCATTTTTACTTTAAACCATAGCATCCGGACAAGTCCATAAACTATAATAACGCATCCTTTGGTGAAAACGTCCATCCCCTGTTGTCCTTTCACATCAAAATCCACCGACAATATTTGTTTAGAACTGATTTGGACTGATTTTGCTTGTAAACCATGCTTGATCTGTGCGTATTTCACTCCTGATTCAGACAAAACAACTTTTGACTGGAGAAAACAATATTATGGTTAGAGGACTGGAATCAACTGCTTGTTAAAAACATTTAAATGATGGATTTGGTTTTACAAAAATCCATCTTTTCACTTTACAAGACATTCATTGATGGACTGGAGTGGTGTGGATTATTGTGATGTTTTTATCAGCTGTTTGGACTCTCATTCTGACGGCACCCATTCACTGCAGAGATTTCACAAAAAGCTTATGGACGTAATTATAATAAGTCAGACACTGAAGTGTTGTTGTTTTTGTCATTCTTCTGATGAAGATGTTGTTTGGCCTACCCACACAGAGATTTTGGTAAGATTTTTTTTATTGTTCATCCGATCTCTTTTGGAAACTACAAAGTTCTTGTAGTCTTAAAACAGTGAAAGGTGTATATTCATCGTATCTTTATATTCATCTTTTTATAATGAATTGGTTCCATTTTTTGGACTTCAATTTGTGGGCTACCATCCACTCTCATTATAAAGCTTGGAAGAGCCAGGATGTTTTTTAATATAACTCCGATTGTATTCTTCTGAAAGAAGAAAGTTATATACATCTAGGATGGCTTGAGGGTAAGTAAATCATGGGTGTTTTTTTTTTTTAATTTTCATTTTTGGGTGAACTTTAAGGTGTAAATTTATTACATTTTTGTTGTTGTTGTTGTAACCTGGCAACACATCCCTTATGAAAAAAAATCTATAGTTAAACCATGGCAACCACAAATTAACCATTGTTTTGCTACACTAACCATACAGTAGTTTAAAGTTAGTGACTTTATTTACTTTATTAGTGCATTTGAGAAATTATTTTTTTTATTATGTTTCTGATTGGATTAGTCTATATAGAGTGATAGTCAATGTAAAAATAGCAAATAGGAGAAGCAGATGAACACACAACTGCTTAACAGCATAGTTAAAGAGAATAAACTTTATCATTCAAGTGAACTGTGCACGTATGTTTTAAACACTTCAGCCACCTTATATGTTCTTACTCCACCCATGTATTAAATGTACATCCTTAAATGTGCACAGTTTTCTATCATATTTATTTTAACTTCTCAGGTAACACCAACGGTATGGTATTGATGTACATTATAAGATTTTTGGCCATATGCCAGCAACTGTACCAAATTGCTCGGTTTTGGTTTTAGTATATGAGCCACTTTCTGGATTTCTTGTACTAATTGTACTATTAATGTACTATTTGCATGGATGGCATTGAAAGCAAGTTGAAATTTGGTTTAGAATCAGTTCTCATAAGATTAGCAAATGCCGATAAGTGTCAACCTAAAGCATCGATGTTAAGTATGTGTTTTGATGTAAAGGTCCTTGGGGTCTCCCAAATCCCAAACAGAACATGAGGGTTAACACTTTATCAATGCAAATCATCAGGACTTCTTCAACATTTGAAACGAAACATGCAGAAAGAGAAAAGGCTGTCTGTTTGATGGCGATTCAATCGATGAAGTTGGCAAACTTGTAGACATGACCTTTTCTGTGCTTCAATCGCATGTCCTGAGGGGACTCTGCGCGGTAACTCTGTGTTACCTTTACCCTCGCAGCTGATTACGGTAGCCTATGGTGTCATGGCTACAAAGCTGTCTTGCTTGTAAAATATAGCGCTTTAGAGACACTTAAATTAACCATATATCAATGTCATGCATGGAGGGCTAATGGAGTAGACGTGTTTGTCCCTCGCTCCCATACTTTTTAGTTTAACCTCACATTAAGCCCATTTACTCTACTATTGAATCTCAAGACGGGCAAATTGTAGCTAGCACTATAATTTCGATTAAACATTTCTAAATCGCTTAAGCAGAGCAAAAAAGAACCGAAAACGGACCCCACTGAGGACACCACTAGCGAGCTTAACATGTCGGTGATGGTCAAGCTTTTGGAACAACATCGCCAGACCCTTTCGGCCGAGTTTAAAACAACCATCTCAACACTTGAGGAGAAGATGGATCGTATCCAGTCTACGTTGTCAGATCACACACAAAAGATTACTTCGCTAGAATCAAATGCCAATGTATTAGACGAGCGGGTCCTGGCATTGGAATCGGCCTGCGCCACACTTGCGGAGAGCAATGCGAAACTACAAGATAAAGTTGTGGACCTTGAATCACGCAGCCGCCATAATAATATTCGGATTGTGGGCTTACCGGATTCACTCGAAGGGCCCCGTCCTTCGGTTTTCTTCGCGCAGGTACTGGTAGACATTCTGGGAGAAGATGTTTTACCCTCTCCCCCAGAGATCGACCGTGCACATAGAGCTCTATATAGTAAACCAGAGATGGGGAAGAAACCGAGGCCAGTCATCATCCGGCTCCACCGCTACCGGCAGAAAGAACTGATTATTTGGGAGGCTTGTGCCAAAAGAGGCAAACTGGTTTATCAAGGTAGCCCAGTCGCCATCTATGAGGATTACGCGCCCGAAGTGGCGACTCAGCGCGCTAAATACCAGCCCGTGATGGCGGATCTGTACAACCTTGGATTCAAGCCAACTCTGTCTTTCCCTGCAAGGCTTTCCATCTGGACCAAAGACGGAGGTAAGAAGATGCTCTCTTTGGTGACGGTGGCTGAGCCCGAAGTGGCGACTCAGTAGCGCGCTAAATACCAGCCCGTGATGGCGGATCTGTACAACCTTGGATTCAAGCCAACTCTGTCTTTCCCTGCAAGGCTTTCCATCTGGACCAAAGACGGAGGTAAGAAGATGCTCTCTTTGGTGACGGTGGCTGAAGGCTTTGTGGCGTCGGTCCACTCGGAGCATGTTAAGCAATACTTAACCTCCCAGTACAGTTAGTTTTGCTGTTGTTCCTTTTTGCCGGGGAGACTAAGACAATTGCTGCAGAAATATTCAGATTTTTCATATTGAAACAGTTTTTTGTAATGTTTTTTTCTTTCTTTTTTTTCTTCTTCTTTCTCTTTTGCTATACCAGACTCGGGAATTACAACAGTGTTGGCCGTTATGACTAATGGTATCTGGATAATTGGAACACTCAACCAGACCCCAGACATTACTAGTCACACCCTATGGGAGGCCTTCAAAGCATTAATTCGTGGCCAGGTCATTTCATATACTTCACAAGTGAAGAAAGCCGAAAGACTTAAATTGTCTACAATAGCTAGTGAGCTGTCCAAGTTAGATGTTTCTTATGCCTCTTCACCTTCACCTACTCTCTATTCTAAAAGAGTTAAATTACATTCAGAATACAACTTGCTGCTGACAGATCAAACCGTGAGACAACTTAGACAATGTAAGCAGCGCTTTTTTGAGCATGGAGACAAGGCAGGGAAACTCCTGGCCCACCAAGCTCGGTCGGCTAGCGCATCTAGGTGGATTCCAAGCATTAGATCTCCAATGGGTGAATTAATAGCTGAGCCGGCTGGAATTAATTCGCTTTTCTTAGATTACTATAATCGACTGTACACTTCAGAAAATTCTCCAAATAATACAGCAAATTTAGATCTACTCAACTCATTTGAGTATCCCACAAATGACGTAAACATAGCTAAA
>NW_015506365.1:485981-486506 GCF_001515645.1 Sinocyclocheilus grahami
CTGGCAAGCCACTTTGTATGGCTTAATTATGCATATGTTTTTCTTATTTTGGACATTATGGTGTTTTGCTCCATGAATGTTCTTATGTTGGGATGTTTCACTATTAGGCCTGGCCTACCTCCTTTGATCATTTTGCACAATTTATATTTATCCTTCAGCTTGGGTCGAGGACTAACCTTTTTTGTGTATGCCGAGTCTATAATTTACTTTTCTTTATTTTTAAATTTTCCCCCCCCTTTTCTCGCAAGATCCTTATCCCTTGCACTATTGTATCACAAAAATCACTTGGATGCTTTATTGCTGACAGTTGTATACTATATTTTACTTATTTAATTATTTTATTTATCAGATTGGCCAAATATATGGTCATGCTTGCTTCATATCTGATATTATGGTGCCATGCCAGTATGTGGGAGTGTTCAGTATTTACTTTATGCAACTCTACATAAATGTCTCCTTTTTTTCTTTGGTTATTCTCTCGCAAGCTTTTATTTTAGAAAACTCATGTTTTAAACTTGTGTTCCT
>NW_015506365.1:487717-488068 GCF_001515645.1 Sinocyclocheilus grahami
CTCAACTCATTTGAGTATCCCACAAATGACGTAAACATAGCTAAAAACCTAGGGGACCCAATCACAGAACAAGATGTACAAGTGGCGATTACATCTATGCAGTCGGGAAAATCTCCAGGTCCTGATGGCTTTACTGTTGAGTTTTATAAGGCTTTCACTCCCAATTTAGTTCCTATATTAGTAAAACTTTATAATGATTCCTTTAAAGTGGGCCACCTTCCCCCTACACTATCCGAGGCTTCTATTTCTTTGCTCTTTAAGAAGGATAAGGATCCCACCTCATGCAGTAGTTATAGACCAATATCATTGTTGAACGTAGATTTCAAAATTCTGGCCAAAGTTCTATGTCTC
>NW_015506365.1:488078-555618 GCF_001515645.1 Sinocyclocheilus grahami
CGTGTTTAAAGATTTCCTTTATTTGCATATTAATTTTTACTTCGACCTCAACCAGACCCCAGACATTACTAGTCACACCCTATGGGAGGCCTTCAAAGCATTAATTCGTGGCCAGGTCATTTCATATACTTCACAAGGGAAGAAAGCCGAAAGACTTAAATTGTCTACAATAGCTAGTGAGCTGTCCAAGTTAGATGTTTCTTATGCCTCTTCACCTTCACCTACTCTCTATTCTAAAGGAGTTCAATTACATTCAGAATACAACTTGCTGCTGACAGATCAAACCGTGAGACAACTTAGACAATGTAAGCAGCGCTTTTTTGAGCATGGAGACAAGGCAGGGAAACTCCTGGCCCACCAAGCTCGGTCGGCTAGCGCATCTAGGTGGATTCCAAGCATTAGATCTCCAATGGGTGAATTAATAGCTGAGCCGGCTGGAATTAATTTGCTTTTCTTAGATTACTATAATCGACTGTACACTTCAGAAAATCCTCCAAATAATACAGCAAATTTAGATCTTCTCAACTCATTTGAGTATCCCACAATTGACGTAAACATAGCTAAAAACCTAGGGGACCCAATCACAGAACAAGAGGTACAAGTGGCGATTACATCCATGCAATCGGGAAAATCTCCAGGCCCTGATGGCTTTACTGTTGAGTTTGATAAGGCTTTCGCTCCCAATTTAGTTCCTATGTTAGTAAAACTTTATAATGATTCCTTTAAAGTGGGCCACCTTCCCCCTACACTATCCGAGGCTTCTATTTCTTTGCTCTTTAAGAAGGATAAGGATCCCACCTCATGCAGTAGTTATAGACCAATATCATTGTTGAACGTAGATTTCAAAATTCTGGCCAAAGTTCTATGTCTCCGCCTTGAACGTGTTCTACCCACTTTAATTGTTCATGATCAGACAGGCTTCACCCCAGGGAGACACTCTTTTTTTTAATACCCGGAGGCTTCTCAATATTCTCTTTTCTCCTCCATCTGACTCACCTGAAATTATTGTGTCCCTAGATGCCGAGAAGGATAGAGTGGAATGGGGTTATTTGTTTTTAATTCTGGAAAAGTTTGGGTTTGATTCTAGCTTTATCTCTTGGATTAGATTTATTTATTCTTCCCCTATAGCTTCTGTACACACTAATGGTATGAGGTCACCTTCTTTTTCTCTTCAACGTGGGACACGGCAGGGCTGTCCCCTGTCTCCCTTACTTTTTAATCTAGCTATAGAAACTTTAGCTATCTGGCTTCATAGCCACAATGGCTTTGAGGGAATTAAACGTCATGGATTAGCTCACATCGCCGATTACCTTTTATTATTTATTTCAATTTTATTTCAAAATTTAGCCGAATATCTGGCTACAAGATAAATTTACAAAAAAGTGAACTTTTTTTTGTTAATTCTCAAGCTAAAAAAATTCCTAGATCATCGTTACCCTTTGCGTCTGACAGTTTCAAATATCTGGGGGTCTTTTTTACAAACTCTTAAAATACTTTATTTGCAAGCAATTTTCAACCTCTTGTGGATAAATCAAAGCTGGACATGTGTAGATGGGCCTCTCTGCCTTTATCCCTTGTAGGCCGCATTAATTTGGTCAAAATGGTTATTTTGCCTAAATTTCTTTATCTCTTTCAACACTTACCGATTTGCATGATTAAATCTTTCTTCAATGGCTTCGATGGTCTTTTGCGCTCATTTCTGTGGGGAAATAAACCTGCTCGGTTTAAGAAGTCAATCCTACAGTTCCCTAAAGCTAAGGGAGGCCTAGCACTCCCAAATTTCCAGCAATATTATTGGGCCTGGAACATTCATAAGCTTCTCTTTTGGAATAGGGATAGCTACTCTGACAACTGTTCACCCTGGGTGCATACAGAAACTTCTTCGACAAAAAGCGCTCTCTATTCTATTGTGTGTTCTCAACTTCCCTTAGTTTTAAGCAAAGTCTCAAATAATCCAGTAGTCACTAATACCCTCAAAATCTGGGTGAAATTTAGGAAACATTATGGTTTACATAGAGGTTCTATTCACATGCCTATCTTTGACAATTTTTTTTCCCCATCCAGTTCAGACCCTGCATTTCGTGTTTGGTCATCTAATGGCCTTCTCAGGATTAGTGACCTCTATGAAGAGGGAGTCTTTGCCTCTTTCTCCTTTTTATCTAAAAAGTATAATTTACCCAGTCATCACTTATTTAGATTTTTCCAAATCAGACACTTTATACAGAAGCAGTTCCCTCACTTTCCTAATCGTTCCCCTGAAACGCACATTGATAATTTCCTTGATTTGAATATCAACCATAAGCATTTAATCTCAGTCATTTATGATTTAATCAATTAAATTAATGTGAACCCCACTGACACTCTTAAAGATACTTGGGAGCATGATCTAGGGGTTACTATTACAGAGGATCTATGGCGTAACATCTTGACCCAGGTACACTCCTCTTCCTTATGTGCTAGGCATGGTTTGATGCAGTGTAAGATACTATTCAGAGCCCAATTAACCAATGCCCAGTTGGCTAAATTTTACCCAGACAGAAGCGCTGCCTGTAACCGCTGCAAACATTCACCCGCTGATCACCTGCATATGTTTTGGACATGTCCACAGCTGGCAACTTTCTGGTCAGGTGTATTTGATACATTTAATAAAGTTCTCAAAACTAATATAGACCCTGATCCCTTCTTAGCCCTCTTTGGAGTATCTCTTAGACCTGATCTGTCAGCCCAAGATTGTAAGGTTGTTGCTTTCGCTACAATCTTGGCCAGATGAGCTATCCTTCTTATGTGGAATCGCACCTCGCCCCCGACGCATAACAGGTGGATACAGGACATTTTTTACTGTATCAGACTTGAAAAGTTAAGAGGCTCACTCTCTGGTTCACTCAAATCCTTTTATAAGACTTGGGATCCCTTTTTGGACTATATTAAAGGACTACCTTGTGCACCTGTAACTGGCAACATGTAATGTCATCTGTTAGAAGGGATATATATCCATATATACTTGGACATATATATATATTGGTTAATCATATCTATTTTATTTCATTTGTTATTTGTTTAATTATTTAATTTACTGTGTTTATGTCTATCTGAGTTATTATGAATGGGGGGATTGTGGAAGGGATTAATAATGGACAATATTCTACTGTTCACCTTGTTATCATTATTTCAATCTGTATTGACAAAATACCAATAAAAAGATTTGAAGTAAATTAACCATATCTCAAATTTAGAATTAAATAGTTCACCAAAAATGAAAATTTGCTGTAAATCAGACCATCCAAGATGCTCACCAGTGGATCCTTTGCAGTGAATGGGTTGCCTCAGAATGAGAGTCCAAACAACTGATAAAAACATTTTAAAAATCCACAAGTTATCCATACCAGTCTAGTCCATCAATTCATGACTTGTGACGCGAACGACTGTGTTTGTAATCCACATTTGTTATCCATCATTGAGGTGTTTTTAGCTTCAAACCATTGCTTCTGGCGAAAATATAAGTTTATAATCCATAATATTGCTTCCTTCAGTGAAAGGCTCTCTTGTCTGAATCAGGAGAGAAATATGCACAGTTCAAGCACTGTTTACAAGTGAAAACAGCCCAAAAAATGTTTGCAAAATATCTTAGTGGATTTTGATGTGAGAGGACAACAATGGGTGGACTTTTTCACTGGAAGAAAAGTTAACATGGATATTGACTCATATTTTGGCCGGCAATGTTTTAAAGTTAAAATACCTTAATGATGGATTTGTTTCTTACAAACACACAGCTTTTCAACATTTTTTCAGCATCAAGACATTAATTGATGGACTTTAGTGGTGTGGATTATTGTGATGTTTTTATCAGCTGTTTGGACTCTCATTCTGACGGCACCCATTCACTGCAGATGATCCATTGGTGAGCAAGTGATACAATGCAAAATTTCTCCAAATCTGTTTTGATGAATAAACAAACTCCTCTGCATCTTGGATGGCATGAAAGTGAGTACAATTTCAGCAAATTTTTCATTTTAAAGTTCCTTTAAACAAGCCCCACTACTCTATTGCTGTGGTCTGCCATTTCTGGGTGGTGTAGCGATATATGTTTCTTGGATTTAACCGCAGTGTTGACGAGGCAATTAGTAAACAGCCAGAACAACACTGAACCAGATTTGCTGATTCTATGTAGATGGCTTGGTGTGCTGTGATTAATCATTTGTTAAAGAGGCATTCTTTGATATGTCTGCTTGGACTCCATAAAGCATATCATTAAAACCCATTTAGCCATTCAAAAGACTGAATGACAGGTTATCAAAGACAAGCACAGCCCCACCTCACACTTCAACTGAAGATGCCACTGTAGCATCTGATTATATCAAGACTTAAATTAACACAACTCTGTGTGCACCAGGTCCCGGGGAGCCGCTCTCGTCGAGTGAGTGATGCTCAAAGATCCTTTCAAGGTAAATCATATTCTGGCCTTTGATACGGGGTGGTTGGAGAGCAGGTCTGAAAATGAGAACATGTGGACTTTAGGGTTCTTTATCATATGTTTGGAATTCAGAGTCATCATTGGGTGAACAATGGGCCAAAATGTATACAATTCACCTTCAAAGGGATATTTTCTTAACCTTATTTCCCCCTAAAAGGTTTATAGCAGTAAGGGTACATATTATAGGTACTAATATGCATATTTTAGGCTTAAATGAGGTACAAAGTTGTTCTTTTAAGGGCACAAGCTTTTTTTCTGACAGTATAGTGTTTACACTGCAAGACTCGGCAATACGTTTTTTTATTATTATTATAGTAATAACCAGCTTTTAATGCAAATTAAAAAGCAGATAATTATCTGTGAACATTAAATTAATAAATTATTTTTGTGAAGAAAATGTAAATATTTAATTGTATAATTATAATAAAAGAAATAATAATAAAATGTATAATAAAAAACATAATTTAATGTTTTAAATCATTTTAAAATATATATTTGTATTAGTGCTGTCAAACGATTAATCGCATCCAAAATAAGTCTTCGCATGCATAATATATGTGTGTGTTCTGTGTATATTATGTATATATAAATACACACACATACAGTATGTATTTACATGTCTATATTTATATTCATATGATTTATATTATAAATATTTAATATATAAAAATAGCATATTTTTCTGAAATGATATACATGCATGTGTGTGCATTTATATATGCATAATAAATATACACAGTACACACATTATGCAAACAAAAACGTTTATTTTGGATGTGATTAATCGTTTGACAGCACTAATTTGTATGTATTAACATTTTTTAAATGTATGATTGGGATGTACATAAAACATTTTTTTTTTTTTTGCTTGGTTAGCCTGGTTTTCTCTCTGATTTAAATCAAAGAGTCATGCTCTTGTCTCGCTATTTCTATTACATTCCAAAGAACATATTTTATGTGCACCCAAAAACACATTTATTATATTAAAACATTTCTTATTTTTTATTTGCAATAATAATTACTATATACAATAACTTAAATAAAACGATGTATTTATGAGTTTTTTTGTTTTGCTTTTGTCCTCCTAAACTCTCAATCTCACGTCTTTCAGTTTTTCAGCAAATCTAGCCATTGTTCAATACATAAGATGTATCAACAGTGCAGCTCTGGCCTGAACTTTGAATGTTTATTGTTACCCCCTATAGCCTATCTTTGTCAAAAACGAGTGTTTCTGAGTTCTTCTCTATAGAAGTATAAACCCATGACTTTTAAGGCTAATGAAAAAGTTTGATGCAATCCACTATCAGAACATTGCTTTATAGAGAATAAGAGACAGTCGATGGAGGCCGATGCCAGACATCTTGTCAGAGCACGCAGTATACCTCGATAATATTGAACCCAACAGATTTCATTTTCTCCCCAGTGAATAGAACCTTTGAGAGCACTGCTGAAACTTGGCAGGGCGTGCTTATTGTTGTCTGAACAGCCTGATGTTGTATTAGTAGTAATGGTTTTAGAAATAGTGCCTGTCTGAAGTACGTCACAGTTGCAGTTTGTCGCTGGACAGGGAGCATTTAAAGATGAAAAATGGAAGGAACTTTGATTTAACAGTCAAAGCATTTATCTCATTGCAGTGCTCAGATAATTTTGCTCATTCTGAGGGGCATGACGGGGTTTTGTCTTTTAAGATATGGAAGGTAACAAATGGATATTACTGCTTCAGGCTGACAACTCTCAGAAGTGTCTGGACATAGATTACAGCACTGCTGCTAAAACAGTTACTGCCTCAGATATTCCCACACAGAAAAAGATTTCATTTGTCTTCTCTACATTTCCTCAGACCCTTTCACACTGGGTCATTCAGAGCTGAGACGAATGACCATAATATCGGTCCATTTGTCTCAGCTTTGTGCTATCAACTTCTTTCTCTAACATGAGTAATGATTGGTTTTTAATTTAAGTGGGACGTTTAACCTTTTTTTTTTTTTTTTTGCTTGGCTACATCACCAAAAAAGAAAATACATTTCAGAGGCTGCAAAGTTATTTTGTTAAGTTTGGAATTAATTCTTCCTTTAAAAAAAAGATATTACACCAGAATATGGTAATTGTATCTGATCATTTTTATTGAGCGAAGCAGAGAGGCAAACAAGAGCCATTTCAAATGTACATTTGCAGAACATAATCAAGCAATGCCAAGCCTCAAAGTACACAGTAATGTTTCCTCCATTTCAGTCTAATATTAACAGTGTAAGGCTATAAATTTGAAGCTGTTACACTCTCATGTATTTTATACAGACAAGCAATAGCTTCAATTTATGCACAAGTCTTTTACATGAAAAAAACTACATACATCATATGTACATAAATGAGAATAATTTGAATGCTGAGTGTAATATATGCAGCTCTGTGGTACTTTAAAAACTTTATTGTTTGACTGCTTGGACAGCATTTTCTGGCTCAGCCAAAAGTTGATTTTGTGGTCACTAATGTTTCTGGTGTTGGCAGCTTTTCTGAACAACTTAACTAGTAGTCTGGCTGAAAATCCCATGAAATGATTTTAACATACAATTGTCTGTCCATTGGTGATGTACATTGTAACAGGAAGTTGGAATGAGAAATACAGCATCTTTTTGACCTTTTGGTTGTCTTTTTTTTTTTAAACCTTGATTTTTGCTTACAATTGCAAAAGTCGGTGACTGGTGATATTAGATACTGAGGACATTCTCATTTTAGAGAGCATTTGGTTGGACAAAGAAATAGTTTATGTCCTTGTTGACAACATGAATTAACAGTTTTGGTCCATATTCTAGAAAAAGAAATACTGTAGATTTTAAATGTGTCTGCTAAAAATGAAATCAACTTAACTTTTAGAGCATACTATCTTCTAGATCTCAAATCGAACAGACATGGACCCATTCCATCTCATTTGAGACTCTGGACCCTGGTCATAAGGGTACATTTTTCGAAATTGAGATTTATACATCATCTGAAAGCTGAATAAATAAGCTTTCCATTGATGTGTGTGGTTTGTTAGGATAGGACAATATTTGGCCGAGATACAACTATTTGAAAATCTGTAATCTGAAGGTGGAGAATCTGAGAAAATCAGCTTTAAAGTTGTCCAAATGAAGTTCTTAGCAATGCATATTACTAACCAAAAATTTAGTTTTGATATATTTACCGTAGGAAATTTACAAAATATATTCATGGAACATGATCTTTACTTAATATCCCAATGATTTTTGGCATAAAAGAAAAATCTATAATGTTGACCCATACAATGTATTTTTGGCTATTGCTACAAATATACCCCAGCGACTTAACACTGCTTTTGTGCTCCAGGGTCACATATGTCCTCACATGATGCATAACCTTTATATTATGGTCCCAAAAAATGTGTTCATGATAAAATATCTGGCCTTCAAAAATCTGGTTGGGACAATGAATACAACACAAATCAAATAGATTTTTTTTTAACTAAAGCATAAAAATACCATAATATGTTTGCAGATATTTAAGAAACATGCTAAGTTAACATACTTGTTTATCTGAAAAACAATGCTACAGTCAGTTATTCTCATTTCAAAATGTGCGTTCCGGGCCGGAATGTCGGTCTCTGTTTTGGTTTGTGAAACCCGCCCACTGCCAGTTTACCCAATTGTATTTCGGCACCCCGGGTTGCCAGTTGGCAGAAAATACAGCGCATTTCATTACATTCATCGTCAAGTGCGCTAGTTCCTGTTGGTGTCGTCAACTTTGCATCAAGTCTGAGAAGGAGGGGCCTGGTGAAAAAAAAACCTGTTCCAATATTTTGAATTTGGACTGCAATACCTAGTTCAACCACTCGGTGTCAATTCTACATACAGCGCCTTTAACATGGTCTTTGTAAAGGCAGTATAGCTGCAACTGATACTCAACAGCATGCTAATAATAAACTCCGGATTTAACAGAGAATTATGGCGATATAAATGGAAGTAGCTGTGTTAGTACAAAGTCAAATTTTCTGTCTCTCGCTGCGCTATAATTAGACCCTCTGCCTTCCAGACAAATCCTTTACATTGTCACCTTCGAATCCAGTAATATGCAACAACAGGTGCAGACGCTTCCACGTCGTCATTCTGGCTATCGTATCATCAACAAACAGCAGTAATGACAGACAGATCGTTGCCAAGGGGATCAGCTGGTCAAGTTTTCCTAAACAAACCCACTGGGTCCTGGAGCAAATGCTGATTGGGCTGAACACTTACAGGGATGATTTCTAGCCGGCTCCCACAAGTAGTAAAATTTTGCTAAACACAAAGACAGTATTAATGCTTCACAGTCTTTAGATGTTATGTTGACCAAGATACAATGAAGTTTTCACACATTAGCCTTCCATCCCCAAGAAAACCTAAAAACCTGTTTTGGTTTGTTGTATCTCACATTACGACCTTCGCTGGAGCGTGTACCATTTGACCTTCTCCTCACAAGATTGGTATTTTAACACTGAAAGTATTTCCTACATTCTTTTCTAGGCTAAATTGTTGCTTGAATAGAAGCTGGATGACTCTGATACAGTCTTGGAGGCGCTTTGTGAAGAACCATTAGACGCGAGATCTATTGAACATTGATTTGTATTCTCCCGAAGGTCCCCCTCGATAACCGGCATCACTGTGGATACTGTGGTCTCCATTCGGCTTGCACGGTAAATGCTGGCCTGCGTCTGAAGATAGCGAGTTGACTTGAGCTCCAGACCTTCATATGAGCCTTGAGGGACACAAGGACACCAGGAGAATGCCTGCTGGAATCCAGCTCGAAACCTGCACAGAGTATTGCATGATAAGTTTGCCCCTAAACTTGAAATGTTTGCCTCTAAACCAACTCTTACCTGTCATTGAGAAGACAGTAGATGATGGGATTGTACATGGTGGAACTCATGGCAAGCCACATTATTCCTAAGTACACCTGCTGGATGTACTGTTCCTCAAACAAGTGGGGAAGGAACTGGTGCAGCAGGAAGTAGACATGGTAGGGCAGCCAGCAGATGGCGAAGGTGCACTCAACGACAATCATCATCTTCACCACCTACAGAAGTTAAAGGGATAGTTCACCCAAAAATTTAAATTCTGTCATTAATTACTCACCCTAATGTTGTTCCAAACCCGTAAGACCTTTGTTTATCTTCGGAACACAACTTAAGAAATTTTTTATGAAATCTGAGAGCTCTTTGACCCTCCATAGACAGCAACGCAACTGTAATATTCCCAGAAACGTAGTAAGGACACCGTTAAAACAGTCCATGTGACATCAGAGGTTCAACCACAATTTTGTGAAGCTACAAGAATACTTTTTGTGCACAAAGAAAACAAAAATAACTTTATTCAACAATTTTTCTCCTCCAAATCACGTATTCTGCCATTATAGGGAGTGCCATGATGCATGTGCATTGCTTTCCTCTGTAAACAACACATGCGTGTGATGCTGCTGACGGACAACACATCAGCGGTTCAAATGCAATTTCGCGAAGCCACGATGCAAAATGCAATGTCCTTACTACATTTTTGGGTCTGGGAACATTTCAGTTGCATTGCTGTCTATGGAGGGTCAGAAAGCTCTCTGATTTCATCAAAAATATCTTAATTTGTGTTCCGAAGATGAACGAAGGTCTTACAGGTTTGGAACGACATGAGGGTGAGTAATTAATGACAGAATTTTCATTTTGGGGTGAACTAACCCTTTAAAGTAGAAGGAGCTGAAGTAAGTTAAAAACCTGGATTTGTTGCACATCTAGTGACTTACAGCAACCAGTAATCATGTTCCTACATGGTCTTGTTGAAAAGACCAGCAAAGATGGTCAACTAAAAAGCAATTAATTAGCTACTCATTAGATCTTCAGCAGTGTAATTAGATTACTGTACTAATTTATTAATAAATTAATTACGTTATAAATTCTACATCTGCCTAGACCAGTTGAACTAGTGCACGGATAGACATGAAACTGCTCTTTAATTCTTTCAAATAAATAATATAAAATTCCAGTAATCATTCTTGAACCGACCAAAGTATTTAAAGGGTCCAGGTTACATTAAAATATACATTTTAACTTTGCATGTAAAATTTTCATGTTAAATGAATTCACTACTGTTTTATATAGAATTGTTATAGTCTACAATATTAGGCTACATCAGAAGTAACTTTCAGTAACCAATTCTATGGTGATACATTACACCCTACAGTGCTGTGGTAGGACCATGCTTGTAAAGTGATGGTAATACAGTGCCGTTCGATATATACCATGGATATTCATGTGCTATGATATTTAGATGACCTCCAAGGTACCGAAAAAGATTAATGGCTCGCTCACCTGTCCAGGGCTATTGCCGTCATAGAGTAAATACTAGCGAAGACAGCTGCTATTGGAAAGAAGTTGTGAAATCTGCAGTAAACAAGTCCGAAGTACCACTCGTTGTGCACTGCATACACAAAGTTAATAACGGTATTGAAAGCCGACATAGAAGCCTCTGCGAACGCAAGATTGACTAGAAAATAGTTGGTCACAGTTCTCATGCGCTTATGCGCTAAAATGATCCAGATGACAGTGATATTTCCAACAACCGACACCAGAACTATACAGCAGTACGCGATGGCCCACAGAACTATCTGCCACACCGGCTGAACGAACTGGTTCGAGAGCACGTCCGTGTCATTGACCAATGAACTGCTGGTCCCGTTGCCGCTTGAGTTTTGTGAAGTGATGTATAGAGGATCCATGATCAGTAAATGATCAGAGGAAGAAGCGAAGAAGTTTGTTTTGTTGTTGTTAAGATTGGGTTGGTAAAAACCGGTCCAAATGAGCAAATGAAATGTCAGTGCTCTTGTCCCAGGGTCTTCAGAACACGCTGCAGGCTGAAGCGCGAGCGCGTACTCCTGTGGCTGGCGTGTCCGCGCTGCATCTTTCCAGTCACGCGCATCCTCCTTACTGTCACTTATCACTGTTTGACTTTCAAACGTGTTTTGAGAACAAAACGCCGAATAAAAATAGTAGGCTTCAGTTGGAGTAATTTGAAAACTTAAACTTGCATGGGGAAAACCCCCAATGGACATCACCAGAGACTGGGTTTCCTTTGTGATGCTTTGCCAGGCCTTTACTGCAGCTGACTTCAGTTGTTGTTTGTTTGTGGGTCTTTCTGCCTTTAGTTTTGTCTTCAGCAAGTGAAATGCACGCTTAATTCGGGTTGAGATCAGGAGATTGACTTGGCCATTGCAGAATATTCCACTTGCTTTTCCAGTTGCTTTTGCTGTATGTTTTGGGCCATCATCCATTACTATGAAGTGCAGTCCAATCAACTTTGCTCCATTTGACTGAACCTGGGCAGAGAGTATATCACTATACACTTCAGAATTCATCCGGCTGCTTCTGTCTTCTGTCACGTCATCACTAAAGTAACCCAGTGCCACTGGAAGCCATGCACGCTCCTGCCATCACACTGCTCCACCGTGTTTCACAGATGATGATGTTGTATGCTTTGGATCATGAGCTTTTCCAAGCCTTCTCCATACTTTTTTCTTCCCATCATTCTGGTACAGGTTGATCTTAATTTCAGCCGTCCAAAGAATGCTTTTCCAGAAGTGGTCTGGCTTTTTTAGATGTTTTTTTGGCTATATCGAATCCTCCGATCATCCACCACTGTTGTCCTCTGTGGACATCCAGGCCTTTTTATGTGGCTGAGCTCACCAGTGCGTTCTTTCTTCTCAGAATGTACCAAACTTCTGATTTGGCCACTCCTAATGTTCCTGCTATCCCTCTGATGGATTTGTTTTGTTTTTGAAGCCTCACGATTGTCTTTCACTTGCATGGAGAGCTCCTTTGACCGCATGATGTGGGCTCACAGCAACAGCTTCCAAATGCAAATGGAACACTTAGAATCACCTCCAGACCTTTTACCTGCTTAACTGATGTAGAAATAACGAAGGAATAGCCCACGCCTGTCCATGAAACAGCGTCTGAGTCAATTGTCCAATTGGTCCCTTGAAAAAAGGGGGGGGGGGTACATATTAAAGAGCTGTAATTCCTTAACCTTCCCTCCAATTTTGATGAGAATACCCTTAAATTAAAGCTCAGAATGTGCACTTTAAGTTTGAATAATTTGAAAACTTAAAAGCAACAAATATCTATATCTAAAAACAAAAATCAAAAAACACGGTGAACCAGACATTCTTACTGTGCAGAATAATATAGGCTAATTGTATTGGATAAAATAAACAGGCCTTTTTATGTGGCTGAGCTCACCAGTGCGTTCTTTCTTCTCAGAATGTACCAAACTTCTGATTTGGCCACTCCTAATGTTCCTGCTATCCCTCTGATGGATTTGTTTTGTTTTTGAAGCCTCACGATTGTCTTTCACTTGCATGGAGAGCTCCTTTGACCGCATGATGTGGGCTCACAGCAACAGCTTCCAAATGCAAATGGAACACTTAGAATCACCTCCAGACCTTTTACCTGCTTAACTGATGTAGAAATAACGAAGGAATAGCCCACGCCTGTCCATGAAACAGCGTCTGAGTCAATTGTCCAATTGGTCCCTTGAAAAAAGGGGGGGGGGGTACATATTAAAGAGCTGTAATTCCTTAACCTTCCCTCCAATTTTGATGAGAATACCCTTAAATTAAAGCTCAGAATGTGCACTTTAAGTTTGAATAATTTGAAAACTTAAAAGCAACAAATATCTATATCTAAAAACAAAAATCAAAAAACACGGTGAACCAGACATTCTTACTGTGCAGAATAATATAGGCTAATTGTATTGGATAAAATAAATTCACATTTTGAAGATGGAGGGGGGTGAAATGTAGTGGATTGCAATCTTTTAAATATATTTAGAATTATTTCAAGTGTTTCTTCGTGTTTTCTTTCTCATATTTACATGTTACAAACTAAACGTATTCTTTATTTTTCTGTGTTTTCCCAGTGTGCTCCAAATGGAACACTTAGAATCACCTCCAGACCTTTTACCTGCTTAACTGATGTAGAAATAACGAAGGAATAGCCCACGCCTGTCCATGAAACAGCGTCTGAGTCAATTGTCCAATTGGTCCCTTGAAAAAAGGGGGGGGGGGGGTACATATTAAAGAGCTGTAATTCCTTAACCTTCCCTCCAATTTTGATGAGAATACCCTTAAATTAAAGCTCAGAATGTGCACTTTAAGTTTGAATAATTTGAAAACTTAAAAGCAACAAATATCTATATCTAAAAACAAAAATCAAAAAACACGGTGAACCAGACATTCTTACTGTGCAGAATAATATAGGCTAATTGTATTGGATAAAATAAATTCACATTTTGAAGATGGAGGGGGGTGAAATGTACTCTATAGTGGATTGCAATCTTTTAAATATATTTAGAATTATTTCAAGTGTTTCTTCGTGTTTTCTTTCTCATATTTACATGTTACAAACTAAACGTATTCTTTATTTTTCTGTGTTTTCCCAGTGTGCTTGATGTCACTTTCCATCCGGACAGTCTTTTGAAAAATCCCTGTTCCTAAGAATATCATCCTTCAGGAAGTGAGATTATTTTGGAGGGAAAACAACAGCAGTACATCAGTAAGTGTTAGCAATGAATTCTGTGATGTTTTGTGGTGTTAGTTTGTCTCTCTAAAACATTTAAACCAGTTTGATCGGATTTCAGTTATTGCTGCACTAATACTGTGGTCATTTGTTATTAGCCACCACTATAATAACAAAAAACCTTGAATAATAAAAGCTTCTTATACTGTTTATCTTTTTAATCATGTTACAGTGTTAGGATTAAAACCTGCAACCAACAACAACTTACATCATTTCTCTTCTTTCTGTCTTTTAAGACCAAACATAGCACCAGGATGATATCAGCTGCTGGCTAAATCGATTACTTTTATTTTCATCCACTTGAGAAAAATGTTAGTTTTCACCTTGAATGTGGCATTTTCAGATTCCATTAACAACTAACCTTTAGCCCAACAGCAAGGTCAGTGCATGCATATATCAAGACGTCCACAGGTGGGAAATGTGAGGACTGGATCAATGCACAATCCTTGACCGGCTGCTGAATCTACCATTACTTGAGCTGTGTTTTTTTTTATCGACAAGCCATTTATCGCCACAAAACATCTCAACATTTGAAATTGTTTTGTGCGGAAGGTCATAAATCATCATCAGAAAAATATTGACGAAAAATTATGGCCAAGGACAAGTTTTTTCTAAAAAGACCAAATAAAATAGCTTCAATTCATCACCATAAATGGACACAAAGACAGAAGTTCAATTAGTAAAGTGGCCTATTAGTAAGTGACCTCTGCACATGCCAATAAATACGCTTTTGATAGACCTATACAAATTTAGAGGTCCTTTAATTCTTCAAGAGGGTGATGCATTCTCTCACAGTATGTCTTTTGACTTTTTATTGTATTCCATCACTTAAATGTAGGTTTCAGTTCATTGCAAATGAAATATGCAGTCAAGCACTCAGGGTTATCCTGAGGTTAAGAAGAACTTGACAGCAGTGGGGACATTGGGCTTTTATATTACTGAGTGCAGAATAAAAGCAATTCACCATAATTCCATGCTCTACTGCCAAACTATCTTTTTTGTCCCTTCATTCTGCTACTCTAACTGCATTTCACTAAAATAGTATTCCCATTTCTGAGAGTCTAAATGGTTTTATTTTTAAGAAAGTGGCCCCAAAAAATAACAGTAGAAATAAAACCAATGTTGTCTATGACACTGGGACCGTTGTTGGCGGCACCCATGATGATGTTTTGCGGATAAGTTATCGGATCAAAACAGGAACATATGCTGTGCTGTCAGAAGCGTTCAGGGATATTTTGAAATGGTCAAATGGTGTTTTGATTGGGTGAATGATCTTGACCAGATCAACTGCGAGGTTTTATCCATTGATTTGTTTTGTTTTGGTCCCACTCTGTGCACCTGTCCAGTCCCTCCCTGGTGGCTGCAAGTGTCCAACCGAATGTGAGTGATCAGAATTGACAGCAGGGAAATGGAAATTCAATTTCACACATCACCTGCTGCTCGCTAGAATGTAATCCACTAGAATGAAGGGAAGAGGAAAAGAAATGAATAATGTGAGAAACTTGATGATTAATTTCATCCTGCAATATATAGTATTTTTTTGATAATTCTGTAGTCTTCGAATTAAAACCTGAAGCTACATGAATATGTAAATATTTTGGCCTGGAAACTGCTTGACCCTGGAGTCATAAAGGGTAATTAAGTTTCAGAGAGGCTGCTTTGCAGAAAACTCATTCACATGGTAGAATTGCCTTGAAGGCATGTAACGATTAGAAAAGCGATACATGTCGGGGAATTGTTTTCAACGGTGAGTGACTGATAATCAATACAGCCCATACCGTCCTGTATCATTAAACTAGAATACATTAATTTGTCTCTTGAAATTCAGTCATAAACCACAATAAAAAAATCAATATTTTGGACTTGTTCCATGTGTAAAACCTTGTTGCATGAAATTTAATTAAATGCAATTAATCAATCATGTTTTAAAATACAAATCTGCTTTATATTTTCTCTACTGCAGGATGCAGGATCTTCGGTTGGAAACCATCAGGTCAAGTAAAGTCAGCTTTGTTTTTATGGTGCTTTATACAATACAGACTGTTTCAAAGCAGCTTCACATTATTAAACACGAAAGTAACAGAATCAATGATATTCAAAGACCACATTGCAAAGACTGCTCGATCTTGCAGGTTTGCATTGCACAACATCAGAAAGATCAGGCCCTTTCTAACGGAGAATACTGCACAACTCCTTGTCATCTCTAGGCTGGACTACTGCAATGCTCTTCTGGCTGGACTTCCATCAAGCACAATCAAACCTCTACAAATGATTCAGAATGCAGCGGCACGACTGGTCTTCAACGAGCCCAAAAGAGCCCATGTTACACCTCTCTTTATCTCCTTGCACTGGCTACCGGTCAAGGTCAAGTTCAAGACATTGATGCTTGCATATAGAACAGCCACAGGCTCAGCACCCGCCTACTTCCACTCACTACTACGAATCTACATCCCCTCCAGAAGTCTGAGATCCGCTAGTGAGCGACGCCTCGTGGTACCATCACAGAGAGGCTCAAAATCACTTTCCAGAACATTCTCGTTCACCATTCCTGGCTGGTGGAACGATCTTCCCACCCCTATCCGGAATGCTGAATCCCTGACAATTTTCAAGCGACAGTGAAAAATTCTCTCTCTTTACTTATTCCTTCTCTTTCTAGCTTGTACTTATTTGAACAATGTCTAAGAACTTGGTATTACAACCACTTCCTGTGTCTGTTTGCCTCTTTAAGAAGAATCGCTTTATGTATCCCCCAATTGTAAGTCGCTTTGGATAAAAGCGTCTGCTAAATGACTCCAAAATTATACAAATCCAAATTCTGCTGTAAAGCAGCTCTAAAAAAAGCTATCATTATTTAACTGGAGTCAGTTCAGTGTTGATTCAATTCAGTTGAAGCTGCTAAATTCAATTAAATAAATTGAACACATTCAATTCAGCTATAAAGCAGAAGACAATATTGTCATTATCAGCTCAATTCAGTTCATAAATTGTTCTTATCTGATGGCATCAGTGCGCTCAAATTGATAATGCTACTAAATATTTAATATCTTTTAAACCCCAACTAAGCAAGCCAAAGGCAACAGTGGCAAGGAACCATCAGGTGACAGAAATGGAGAAAAACCCTGGAAACGTGGACTTTTTTTGATCAAAGTCGGTGAGTTTCATAAAAACAATACCTAATATACATGCATCCGAATCTTGTTTGGGTCAAGGAAGAAAGGACCCAAACATCATACATTTCAATCACATGAAGGGCCATGTCAAGAGCTCAGCTGCTGTATTTATTTAGCGAAATTATTTATTCATTCATTTTTAGGATGATCTCTGATGAGCCCATGACAAGCGAGGGCGACGTGCGACGCAGCAGGACCAGGTGAGCGTTAAAAAGGCCGCCATGCACACGTGATCTTCAGAAATGAAATGTCAATTCCAATTTCATTCAGACATTGGATGTATACATGCTCCATATCAGGGTTCACACAAATTAAATTGGATTTGATGAGTGATATCTTGAAGAATGGAGCCATGCAATCATGTCTGTTTCAATGAGTGAACAAACAGATACAATTACTGGCATTCTTCTCACATACATACGCAATAAATAAATAAATGATCAGTGGGAGGCTGTTCTCTGGGGTTTGTTAAAGGGTTCTTCAGCTTAGTTGCAGAAACATATAGTGGCTTACCATGTGTTTTATATGTTTTGGCATGTTCTAACTGTGCTGTTAAAAAGCAAAAGTATTTTAATAGCGTCTTCATAATTACCTGCTAAACAGCAGCCAATCAGATATTTGCTAGGAAATCATTAACTCTGTAATATTAGCATCGAGTTGTCATTTGATTCCTAATTAAACATTACTGAATAAGTGCAGTGTACAAGCAGCTCTCAACACTTGCTAGGAGAAGCACGGAACCTTTATGGTAAACGAGATGTAAATTAGACAATTGTTGGCTTATTCATTTCAGGAATTAGTTATTTCTAGAAATGCGGAAAGAAGAGCAAAAAGAACCGAACTGAAAGATCTCACTTTTTGACGGAGGTGTAAAAGGTTTGGTTTTTATTAATAAAATATATTTTCATTTCACACAAAAAAAGCAAAGTTATTGCACTATTTATTGTCACTTTTAGTGAATCTGAATAATTTCAAGAATGTTCCCTCTCACTTTGACAGTGCCTGAGATAATACAGTTGAGTTTAAACGTCTGAAATCACATTGAAAACCTGGGATTCAAAATCTGAGCAAGTTTTAGGATTTTGAAAAGTCTAAAGCAAAGAAATGTGATGTGAAATAAAGAAGAAATACACCACCATTCAAAAGTTTGGGCAGTATATGAATAATTTTATTCAGCAAGGACTCATTAAATTGATCAAAAGTCACATTTTATAATGTCACAAAATATTTCTATTTCAAATAAATGCTGTTCTTTTGAACATTTGCTAATCATAGAATCTTGAAAAAATGTATTACAGTTTCCACAAAAATATTAAGCATCACTACCGTTTTAAACATTGATAATAATAATGAGTGATTCTTTAGCAGCAAATCAGCATATCAGAATGATTTCTGAAGGATCATGTGACACTGAAGACTGGAGTAATGATGCTGAAAACTCAGCTTTGCATCACAGAAATAAATTATATTTTAAAATATATTTAAATATAAAACAATTATTTTAAGTAATATTATTTCGGAATATTATGCAAGTGACTTTTAAAAACTCTTGCCAACCCTAAACTTTTGAATGGTAGCATGCATTGTAGTATTTGAAGAAGTCAAAAGTAAATTAGTGAAATTAATCATGTCGCTATTTGTACATGCTCTTTGAAGCATGAGATGCTCTTTGGAACATTCTTAAATATAATTTCTAATGAAAACATAATTGTATTAAATTGCAAATAAAAATGCAAAACAGATGCATTTTCATTAGTGTTCTCAGATTTTGGACCCCATATGATGTAGCACTTCCATTGAGCTTTCATTAGGGATCTCTTGGCGGTCTGGCAGATCCCCCCTAAACAGGTCCTGCTTTCTTTCAGTTCGCTGATCGTGGATGAAATTCGAGGTCTTCAGATCTGCTGCTGGCGAGACTGATAAAAGATTTAATATGCCAACAAGATTTCACCACAACTTTTCTATCATCCTTGGCTTGCCGGCAAGAATGATGGGATGAAATGAAAGTTTCAGGTATGCCGCAAAACTGATTCTAGGTGAAATGGATTTAAATACATTACAATATTTTAGAGTGCTACACTCTTACCGGTAGCTGAAAGCATTATTGAATTAGCCTAATTAGATAATACACACAAATGCAAAGTTTATAAGGCTCACGGATTGGTAAATTTGGCAGTCTGTCTTAACCGATCCAGTTTGACCTGTGGACAGCAGAGATGTGAACATGCATGTGTGTTGACGGAATAAAAATCCTTCTGCAGTATCTCTAGTGTGTTCACAGACACCATTGAAACGGCCCAATACTCATTATCCTGCACTCATCATGCAGTGAATCTGACTCTGTCTTCACCTCTTAAACCCTGATTATTATGTCTGAAATGAGAGGATTTTATGGAGACTTCCTTCTCTGAAGAACCGTAGAACTAGCTCACATCCATTTGAATGAGAAGTCTAATCCTCTGCTTATCCACAAGGACATCTCAGGCTTACAAGTTTTTAATTTATTATGATCCGTCAGAGCAAAAGTTTGTCTAAAGCACAGCAAGAACACAAGCCTTCCGTCTTCACAGTGCATGTCTGCTTCGATCTCTGTTTATGTGACGAATCATTGAAGATTATTACTCATGCATCACTATACTATTCTTGATACTCTCAACGCTTTTTTTGCTAAAGTGACAATGCGGCTAACAGGGAACATTCTCAGGCTCTTTCAGACTTATAAATAAATGTTTCAGTAATGTTAATAGAACATTAATTTGCTCAGAGTTCTCTGGTCTTTTATAATGTTCTCAAAACATTATTTTCACAAAAAAAAAGTTTTTTTCCCCCCTGAAATGTTTTAGCTGAATGAACTAGTCTAAAGTTTTCACTAGTTTCAGAATGTTCCGAGAATGTTTAAAAGTAACATTCCCATAATGTTTGCAAAATGATCAAATGGAATGTTCCCTTAACAGAAAAAAAAAAAAAAAACAGTTTTTACACCTAAATGGAAATGTTAACCAAACATTCTTGGGACATTTTTGTTTGCTGAGAAACCTTATGCTTTAGATCATTTAAAATCTAGTTATTTATATGTAAATATCTCCAGCATTAGGCTGTCAATCATCTGTCGAGATTATATTATAGGCAACATATGCTCTGATATCTGCTTGTCATACGTTAGAGTAATATTCCTTCAGAAGTCAGTCATTAAACTCCCTTCATCATATGAAATATTCATTAGTATATGGATTTTTTTGTTATAATGAGATGAATCATTATGTTGATCATTATATTTACATTTTTTCAAAGTAATTTACACATGAGAAATGCCTCATATTTTTAAATGAAGGCTATCGATTCTTTAATTTTTCCTTTCTGTTGTCTGAAATGAAGACATCAGTCCTCATGTCTCAGAGTCAGAACTGATGTTTATATGTGCTCTCCACATCAGTTTACTTCAAAAACAATAGGTAGCATGACCGGCAAAACAATATCATGATACATGATCATGTGTCTGTGATATTATGATCTGAAATGCCAGGCACAACCTAGATTAAGACAAGCTTGTATTGCAATAAGATGAGTTTGTGGTGCCATCTTGTGGATAACTGGTTATTTAAAAATGCATTTAAAGGGATAGTTCACCCAAAAATGAAAATTTGATGTTTGTCTGCTTAGCCCCAGGGCATCCACGATGTAGGTGACTTTTTCTTCAGTAGAACACAAATTATGATTTTTAAGTCCAGCCGTTGCAGTCTATCAGTCGTATAATGCATGGCAATGGTAACAAAATCTATGAGAGTAAAAAAAACATGCACAGACAAATCCAAATTAAACCCTGCGGCTCGTGACGACACATTAATGTCCTAAGACACGAAACGATCGGTTTGTGCGAGAAACCAAACAGTATTTATATCATTTTTTACCTCTAATACACCACTATGTCCAACTGCTTTGAGCACGCGTACGGCTTCCTGTGCGTGAGGTGTGTACGCGCTCTGGCGTAGTTTACGTTAATGGGTGTGTTACGTGGAAAGTCACCACTCCCAAATGAGTTCGCGCGAGAGAATGTAATCTTTTAGTTTTAAGTCGGTTTGAACAATCCGGATAAGCGCAAGTAAGTACCATTTTGATTAGCCGTCGTACCTACAATAACTGTGCACTGTGTAAACCATGAGTGACGTATACATGCGAGAGATCACTTCCGGCGCTTGCATAAACTACGCCAGAGCGCGTACACACCTCACGCACCGGATGCTTGTGCGCACTTAAAGACAGTTGGACATAGTGGTGTATTAGAGGTAAAAAATAATATAAATACTATTCGGTTTCTGGCACAAACCGATCGTTTCGTATCTTAGGACATCAAGGTGTCGTCACGAGCCGCAGGGTTTAATTTGGATTTGTCTGTGCATGTTTTTTTTTACTCTCATAGATTTTGTTACCATTGCCATGCATTATACGACTGATAGACTGCAACGGCTAGACTTAAAAATCATAATTTGTGTTCTACTGATGAAACAAAGTCCCCTACATCTTGGAAGCCCTGGGGGTAAGCAGATAAACATCCATTTTTCATTTTTGGGTGAACTATCCCTTTAAATGTTATGCAAAACAGCATCAAAAGTATGTATATGTGACAGATTTTGACCTATTTTAAATGATTTTTAATTAAACAAAAACTTGCATTGTTTCTGTTTCACACAGATATGTTCTCTCGATGTTCATTAAACATAAATTTGATCATCATAAAATTGGAGACCAGAAAAAGTTTACCATACTTAATTTTCTCTAATCAATGATCAATGCTCTTGCTAGTGTTTTATTTACAATAATTAATACAGATCCCACACATGACTATGATCACCAACATTTTTAATTGTTTATTTATTTAAAAAAAATAATAATATGTGCTTTTAAATGTACAAGCTAGTAAATACCACAAATATGATTATCTAGGTTTTTTCCATTTATTTTATTTATTTAATTTACTCATTTTATTGATTTATTTATTGTTTAAAAAATTGTGAATTTTGTTTGCTTGTTCGTTTAGATCAAAAACCACACTTGCACAATCATGCTTTTCTAGCAAAACATTTTACAAAAATAAGTTTTAAATGAATTTTAAATGTTAAAACATTAAAAGAAAATCTATTGCCATTTTGTGGTTGTGAAATATTGGTGTAATTCTTTGTTGATTCAACTTAGTTTGAACTTCAGCATGCATTGACTGATTTTGATGAAACTCAAGCCATATGTTCAAGTTGGAGGAGGCTGATGCATCGATATTCGGATATTTTTAAGGGTCACTGTTCTGTGCATGTGCAGTATAGTGCAACATAGTTTTCTTGTAATATCCATTTAACAAGTAGGCCTATGGATAAAGTACTGCATCACTGTGAGTCTAGATTCATGTTGAACTGTCAGACAATAGCGTGGTCAATTACAAAACAGCCAGTGGGGTGTTCAGAGTGAGCATGCTGTGTGTGTGTCATTTAATGAACTTCATGTCACGTTTTCTGCCACCGTACTGTGCTCAGTGCTGTGCTTATGACCCGGAGCATTTGACTCTTCAGCCAATCACAAGACAGATAGACGGTTGTGATCGGCTGTCTCTATGTGTCTGATACTGTACAGAGAAACGAGCCTGAGATCATCTGATACAGACAGATGCTCATCGCACCGGTCATCTCAACGCCACTTCTGTAACAAGGTAAGAACTGATGGTTTTTCATTGTAAAGTTCTTGTAAAAGTAGAATTCTTCAGAAACTTGGTTAATATTAAACAATTGCTGTTAATGTAGACCTAAGGTCTTGTCAAAAAAATAAATAGTGATTGATTTTTGATACATAAAAATTTAATAAAATGTATATATATTATTTAAAGTGTCTCTGCAAATTCTATCACTAAAGTGTATATATAAAATATATATAAAGCCTTTAGTGCCACCCAGGGGAATTGCAAAAAAAAAAACTTTTTTTAAAATAGTTTTCAAACAGGTTTCCAGAACATTTTTGCCATTGCTCAACAAGCAAATAGTTTATTTATAGTTTTATACAGTACGTGTTATTGTCTCTGTTATGTTAAACTAGGAGAGGAGAAAGTATTTAAACACTGTAAAAAATGACACGCATCTATAAACAATCAGAACTGTAAATGGTAAGTGTTTCCCGTGTTTGAGTCACAGAGGCGTTCCCCCGCGGATCAATGACGCTGTCAGTCCTGATTATCTGTCTGGTGTGAAGGACACTAATCATCACACACTGTTAATTACTGTATTACATGTCCTCTTACATTACATTGTTTAAATAGTTTGTGTTGGGGTTATTATCGGTAACGGAAATGAAACTAAAACTATTAAATTACTTAAATAAAAGCTGAAATAAAACAAAACACTTTTAAAACTTGTAAACATGTAAACTAAAATAACTTTAGGTTAAAGCTCTAAAATGACTAACAATAAATAATTATAAACTGAATTAAAACAGAAATAAAAATAAATGAAACCTAAATGGTAGTATTTAAACTCATAAAACTCATAAAAATGCCAAAAGAACATGATAAAAATTACTACATATTAAACTAATTAAATTAAAATGAAAACTGGTTTGTGAAATTCAAGCAGAAAAAGTAATTCTGTGTAAATTGTTTATAATTAAAAATTTTTTTTTAATTAATTTAATTAATTAATTTGGTTTATAAATCCATTTGTAATGTTAAAATAAATTGCAACATTTGATTCTATTTAATTCAAATGGATAATGGACACATCTTAGTAATAATCATTGACATAATAAAATTTTTGGGTTAATTTTTTTTTTTTTTTACTTACGTAATTCGAGAACAAATCATTCATACTGGTTTTGTGAACTGAATCAAATGATCCATTGAAAAATGGTGATTTGTTCATGAATCAAATATCGCTGCTTCTCTCATGAATGCTAATCTGTTTACCGTTTTACAAAGTAGTTACTTATTCAGTAAAAAGCTTCAGTTTAATTTGAGTTATTTATAGGCTTTTCACTAATTTGAAGGAGATTGAGGCATGAGGCCTGGATTTGGACCTGTACGAGATGTGTGTTGTGAGAATTGTTATTTTGATATTATTTATGCATTAATATAGTATTTGAATTAATTTGAATGTGCTTTTATTATTATTTATAATTATTTGTTAATTTTTTTTTCATCTAATATTCATATTTTATTTTATTTGAGCTTTATTTCAGTTAATAAACATAGTTTTAGTGCTTGCTAGTGCATTACTCCCCACTGCGCCACAGCTACCGCTCCTGAATGTATGAATCAATCAATTATGTGCCAGTGTGTGACATAAGAGAGCTGTGTGTGTGTGTGTGTGTGTGTGTGTGTGCTGACAGTGAATATCCTCCCATAATTATGCCAATGCATTGGGTTTTCCTTTCCCGCCAGCAACAGGGATATTGATCTAATGAAGCCGCAGGTCCACGTGCCACATCGCGCGGGGTTCTTTCAGGTCCTGTGACCGAGCTGGAGGCTTTAAAACCACTGCCAGCTAGAACTCCCTACAAAAATTTAACTGATGAGCACTCATTAGTTATGTGTAAATACACTAAGGTGATATAATCTGCAGAGTGCTTTAATGAAGCAGAAGGAAATATTGTATATGCAAAGCCTCTGAAACGGTAACTAATAAATATCACCATGCTTCCCCAAGTTTACAAGTTTTCTGAAATGTTATGTTTAAATATGCAAGTGAGGCATTATCTGATTACACATGCAGAAATTTGCATACATTTCGGGTTCATTTTGTTGAAATATTAAAGTTTTTACAGAAGGAATTTTGGATTGTCTTTTTATTACTCCATAAATCTGAAAATACTGCCAACAACCCAGTCACGGTGGTTTGAGCAAAACAACATATCAATTATATTATATAAATCAGACGAACAAACCCCTCTGTAAATCCCTTCAGAATATAGATAGAAATAAAACTGTGGTTGTTGTATGTGCTACTAAAGTAGTCACAAAGACTTTTATTCTGCCTTTTCCTATCAGGATGGACCATGACTGGCATGGCAGCAGGAGAAGTGGTCACCGCAGCAGACACAATGAGGATGAGGATGGTGAGAGGATGGTCATTTTTTACAATATGTGATATTTGATAAGGAAACTAGAGAGCATAAAAAGGTTAATAAAAGGTTCATAATATTTACTGTTGGAAGGTTTTTCCACATACAATTATGTTTACAATATTTACAGTTTAATTTATTTTTAATATTTTTAATAAAATAATAAATAAAATAATATTATTATTAAACACATATAAACATGTATATGTAATATATATAGTGTTACATCATCAACTAATATCCAAAATGTCATTACTGGAAAAAAAATTAACTTTAACTGAAATACAATAAAATATATCTATAAATTAATTTTTTCAACATTTCTCATTTTTGTTTACTTGATGAGCTTGATGTACTAAAATAGCTAAAAATAACACTCAAATAAAATAATAAAAACTGTATCAATATATTTAAAAAAATAGAAAGGATAAAACAAAATAGCTAAAACTACCTACAATTTAAATTAATACTAAAATACAAAAAATAGTTAAAAATATATATAATGGTATCTCAATGATATCAAAATAACACCGATTAAAATACAATTACATACTGGAGAGTGAATTATGCCATAAACACTATCAAACAGAAACTCATCGCTCTTTGATTCTCTGTTTTTAGAGTCCGTCTACATTGGCGTTCCAGTGCCACGGAGCTACAGAAGGAAGCGCAGACATCACAGACACACATCACATCATTCCCACGATCGCGACAGTCGGGAGAGACACCACAACCGCCATGAACACCACAATCGAGAGGAACCATGTGACCCAGATGAGGGCGAGCAGGATTCAAACGAGCTCTCTGACATCAACTCCATCAGTGAGCTTCTCTTAACCTGTTATTATTACCCTGACGTAACAAAACAGCTCCAGTACAGTTCAGCGTTATTTAGTATCATTGAGATTCTATTATTTTAGTTACTTTAGTTTAGTTTATTAGTGTTGTGCTGAAAATTCTATTTTGTGTGTGTGACCCTGGACCACAAAACCAGTCATAAGGGTCAATTTTTTGAAATTTGAAATCTGAAAGCTGAATAAATAAGCTTTCCATTGATGTATGGTTTATTAGGATAGGATAACATTTGGTCGAGATACAACTATTTGAAAATCTGGAATCTGAGGGTGCAAAAAAATCTAAATATTGAGAAAATCGCCTTTAAATCTGTCCAAATGAAGTCCTTAGGAAAGCATATTACTAATCAAAGTTTATGTTTTGATATATTTACAGTAGGAAATTTACAAAATATCTTTATGGAACATGATCTTTACTTAATGTCCTAATGATTTTTGGCATAAACAAAAATCAATAATTTTGACTCATACAATGTATTTTTGGCTATTGCTACAAATATACCCCAGCGACTTAAGACTGCTTTTGTGCTCCAGGGTCACAAATGTTTTTGAAAAATTGCTTGTAAATCTCATTATGCTATATAATCACGAAATCCTGAATTCAGTCTTTTTATCAACTTGTTTTCTTTCACTTAGCACAGGTTTTGCTCAGTTTTTGGAGTGATAATTTGGCAATGTTCGTTCAAAAACTGAGGTGCATAAGCTTGGATCAGAGAGGCCTACGATCAGTTAGTTCCAAAATGAAATACAAAAGCTGTGCTATCTCAAAGAAAACAAGCAAGGTTAAATCCAAAATTTGGTAATAATATAGCATAGTGAGAGATTTATATGCAATTTTTTTGTAGGCCAGTCATTTTTGACCGGGAACACCACAAGTGTAACAAGGCGGGGATAAAATCCCCCAAAAGTATAAAAGAAAATGTTTATATAATTTTGATTCATTTTTATTTCAGTTGTAGTATTTATTTTAGTAAATGGGAAATGTTGCTTTGGCAACAAACAAAAAAAGATAAATTAATGTTTTGTATATTTTATTTCAAGTAACAAATGTGTTTTTTTACGGTTTTCGTTTT
Source organism: Sinocyclocheilus grahami (assembly GCF_001515645.1). Classification (NCBI taxonomy): domain Eukaryota; kingdom Metazoa; phylum Chordata; class Actinopteri; order Cypriniformes; family Cyprinidae; genus Sinocyclocheilus; species Sinocyclocheilus grahami. Next base: position 515,345 of record NW_015506365.1, read on the forward strand.
AAATAACTATAATAGCCCTGATGCACTTACTGCTTTAGGTTTGTTTTAAAAGAACGTGCATCTTTACGAATTATGATTGAGTGATTGAGGTTTCAGACTTAAATTCTGAAGAGAGAGAGCGAGAAAGGGAGGGATCAGCAAAGCTGGAGGAGGAGAAAAACACTTGTTGGGCCTTTCATGCGTGTGGCACTTTGCCCTGCTTTAGTTTTCAGGAACGAGCAACATTGCTGAGAAGAAAAGTTCAAGAACAAGAGGACACACTCGTAGGGAAGGTGCATCTAAAATGAGGGACGAGCTCAGTTAACAGGCTTCAGAAATCATAAGGAAGTGCAAGTGGACATTGTATTAGTAGATCTTTTTCCATCAATGAAACATTAAACACTGGACTTTCTGAAGGATGGAGCAGGAACAGCGTAGGTTGACGGGGTCCTTTAGTATTCAGGACTCGATACAGTCGTTGACGTCCAGTCTGGGCTCTCAGAGCACTCAACTGAGCAGCTGCACAGGTACAGTCACAGACGTCATTATCGCCTTATTGCCATACTAGTGCTGCCAGTTCTTCCTGGAGAGTTTCTTTCTGGAATTGTGAGCAGAGCACATTTGGTTTGGAGTTTGACACTGCTAGATCATGATTTTGCTGAGTCTATTAATCTATTGGCAAGTTTTGTGCTGATCAACCATCACTGAAGTCACAAGGTTGGTTGATGATTGTAAGTTTAAGGACAGTCAAAAAATATTTACTCACAAAGTTCAATTTTCTGTAAAGAAAAAAAAAAAAGGTAAAGTACATCGGGATAGTATTAATTTTACTTCCTTTTTGTGGATTTTTTTTCTTTCTGTTTTTAAAAAGAAATAATTGTGTAACAGTAATTTGTTAATTGTTATATATTAAAAAATCTTCACAACAAAGACAAATTTAGAAGTGAAATATAGGTATTACATTAATGAGAATTTGAGGGGAAATGTTATCAATTGTCATAAAAAATAATGACAGTTCCTAAAAAAACGTAATTGTCCATGACATTTAATCACATTTACCCCCAAAATTCACTTTTCTGCAATGCTAAAATAAAATAAAAATAAATGATCATAATATTTGTAGATTTAAAAAACAACAAATACTGTATAACCGTAATTTGTTTACTGTTATATTTTAAGAAAATCTGTATAACAACAACTAAAAAATATTTGAGAATAATGCCAATTACAGACAAATTCAGAAGTAAAATATTTGCATTACATTAATGAGAATTTGAGGGAAAATGTTATCAATTGTCATAAAAATAATGACACAATTCCTTAAAAAAAACCTTAATTGTCCATGACATTTAATCACATTTACCCCCAAAATTCACTTTTCTGCAATGCTAAAATAAAATAAAAATAAATGATCATAATATTTGTAGATTTAAAAAACAACAAATACTGTATAACCGTAATTTGTTTACTGTTATATTTTAAGAAAATCTGTATAACAACAACTAAAAAATATTTGAGAATAATGCCAATTACAGACAAATTCAGAAGTAAAATATTTGCATTACATTAATGAGAATTTGAGGGAAAATGTTATCAATTGTCATAAAAATAATGACACAATTCCTTAAAAAAAACCTTAATTGTCCATGACATTTAATCACATTTACCCCCAAAATTCACTTTTTTGTAATGCAAAAAAAATAAAAGATCATGATATTGTACTTAATTTTTGTGTGTTTTTTTAAATACTGTATAACAGTAATTTGTTTACTGTTATATAGATATATATTTATATTTATATATTTATTTATTTTAATCTGTATTACAACAACAAAAAAATATTTGAGAATAATGCCAATTACAGACAAATTCAGAAGTAAAATAAATGTAAATATAATTGTAATTTTCCTAAAATAGGCCTATTTCTAAAGCAAGATATAATTTATTCGTCTTATTATTTACTGATATGCAATATGAGTCACACATCAGGTTTAATGAGTTCACCCATTGCCACTGGATGTGAAGACAAGTTTCTGAGATCAGTCAGGCCTGATTCTACAACTTCCAATAATGATTTTCATCAACCCTTGTTTAAATCTTCATATTATCATGATTTTGCATTAAATGCAACAATTTAAATTGTGAAACATCAAGTTTAATTGTGAATGCATTTAAGTCTTTTGGAAAGGATTTTTTTTTCTGAAGATAAGATAAAAAAAATAAGATCATCAGTGTTCATTCTGAAGTGATAACCCACCTTTCCTCTCTATTCAGTGCATTTTTGAATGTCAGCAACTAAAGAAATGACTGCGTTGTTGATTAATACTACGAAGACACGTGTACCAACAACCATCTTTTAATATCTAGTGCCTCCATCAAAGTTTAATTGACTTACCAAAGTGATTCAAGTGCGTGAGCTATAAATAATACGGTGCATTGCACTCTACTCTGCATTGGCATTCTACAACCACACGTATTTGTGATTGTTACTTCAGGATTAGAAGGATTACATGGAGAAAAACACCCACGTGCTAATAATCCCGAGGAAAAGCCAGAGATCGAGAGGAAGGTCACAACAAGATTGTCATGCATGGGCTCACAAGCACCGACTTGCACCATTAGTCTGAACATCAGATTTAATGCACATGACATTAGATTGAGAACAGGTTTTAGTAGCCCATACTGGAGCTTATGTCATTTGACTTTACCTAATATATAGAGTGGATAAATTTGATTAAATCACTACAGGTCTGTTGACATTAGATATTGATTCTGGCATCATGCATCAGATTAGAGTAAGCCATTGTCACATGGTTGTTCTAAGTTAATCTACCGAAAAAAATCTTTTGATATGCTTTCAGATATCGGCCTGATTTATGAAGAGATTTATGCATATTTATCTTCAAAGGAAGATTGTTAAGATACTTATCTTTAAACAATGTCATTGATTTGATTCTGACTTTGTACGTCATGTTATTGACTGGTGTCAGCTTACGTCAGCTTGACTCAAGTCGAGCTGAATTCAGTGTGGTCGCAGATCTGAAAGCTCAGGCTTTTGAAATCAAATTCTCGTTCTGATTAGATGCATGTTTGGCTAAGAATGAGGATGGGGTCGTTGATGGCCTCGGGAGCCGTGCATCGTAATGGTCCTGCTCTGTCATATTCAGATTTCATTTAAAGCGGGTCAGCGCAGGGTCAATTCAGACTGAGCCGAAGGCAAAACATAACACCCAGACTTATACGTCATACAGGCCAATAGGCGTCTGCTTAACGCAAAGAATCAAACTCATTTTTACACTTAGGAGGAGTTGAGCTACAGGCTGTTATTGACCCCTTTTGCATGGACACAATGTTTATTTGCTTACTTCTTCATGCTTAATCGCTTGCAGTGTTGCTTGTTGGATAAAAGCATCTGCAGTTTCTTTTCAAAGTTATGGTTTTCACATTGCAGTTTATACAACAGGTGAAAAAAATAAGCCCAAGCCTTACCTAGCAGCCACCCTGACATCATGCAAACATACACTACATCAAAAAGCAAGCAAATGTATTCAGCAAAGATGTAAAAAGTGGCAGGAAAGATATTTATAATCAGTTTATTTATTTATAAAACCATCCTGAAATTGTATCACGGTGTCTTTTACGAAACATTTCATTTTACAAAAAAAGTTTCTGAAATGTATTTTAAATCGTATTGTATTCCAGCTAGTTGCCAAGGCAACATTTTTAATTTCTGTTTAGTTTAACTTCATACTAAAATAGCTAAAATTAAAACTTACAAATTAATTTAAAAAAAAGCTATATAGACAATACAAAAAAACTATAAAAAACTAAACAACTAAACTAAAATTATAATGAAAATGGAAAATATAAAATAAATATTAATAAAAACTACTATTGTATCTCAATGATACTAAAATAGCACTGCAACAAAATAACACTAGTCGAATCAGGAACGGTTGCAAGCAAGATTCAAACTTCCCTCACCCACAAGACTCTATATTGAAGCATGTGCATTGCTTGTTTTGCTTAGTTGCTTTGCTCGCATACTACATATATATACTAAATGCATGATATTTGATCAAAGTACCTTAAGCTTTGCTTTTATTTGTGTGTGTGTGTGTGTGTGTGTGTGTGTGTGTGTGACAGTGTCCCCTGCTGCAGAGAGGCTACGTCACATCCTCAGAGATGAAGATGAGCCCACACCCACCCTCTTCACTGAGATGGACACACTGCAGCATGAGGGTGGAGAGATGGAGTGGAAAGAGTCTGCCAGGTGACACACACACACTCACTTCTGAAGCCCATTATCTAAATTATGAAAAATTGTAATTTGACCGATTCATCCAATTAAAGGTTTGTGCCTTAAAGTTGATCTCAGTGACTTTCAGAATGTATTTATTACTTTAACATTTTATCCAAAAACAACTTACAAAAGAGGAGCAAACGCAATTCATCATATTGCCAACAATATCGTAATATTAGATTATTATAAATCATAAAGCATTTTTTTAATCTTAGTTCACATTCTGCGGTTCTACATTTACTTATACATTATTAAAATCTAGTTGATCTAATATTATTTAATGGACCCGAGGTAACATGAACTGACAATGAGCAGCTGTATTTTATTAACTAACATTAGCAAATATTAATAAATACTGTAACAAATTTATCGCTCATTATTACTTAATGCATTAACTAATGCGACCTTACTGTAAAGTGTTACTTTATAAGGAGATTTATTGATTGTTGCAATGATTAAAAACCCAGAAACATTTCATCCATATTTTGGTATGTGGGAAGAAAAGTAGCCAAGGTAGCATTTGTAAAGTTGCATCTTCTGTGTGTTTCATCAGGTGGGTTAAGTTTGAGGAGAAGGTGGAGGAGGGTGGCGAGAGGTGGAGCAAACCGCATGTGTCCACGCTGTCTCTGCACAGTCTGTTTGAGCTGCGCACCTGCCTGCAGACGGGCTGCATCCTGCTGGACCTGGAGGGCTATTCACTGCCGCAGATAGTGGGTCAGTACACCGTCTGCCCAGAAAACACTACATAAAGACCAAAGAACAGACCTGAGTTCAATCTTAGACTATAGAACTTGAGTTTGAACACCTAATATTCACAAAGTTCCAAAATTCTGCTTATTAATATTCCATTTTATAAATATACACTATGGTTCAAAAGATTTTTATTGGAAAGAAATGATTCAGCAAAGCCTGTATTAAATTGATCAAAAGTGGCATTTATAATGTTACTTTCTGTTCATCAAATAATCCTGAAAAAACGTAAGAAAATCACGTATCCACAAAAATATGAAGCAACAAACTGTTTTCAACATTGATAATACCAGTGCAGATCCTAGACTTCTGTGGGCCCTATGCAAAACGGTGGCGTGGGGGGTGGGATTATGAGTTGTTAACGAATGAATGAAACGCATTTGTCCGTGTTTCACTCCAACTCGAATCGCGCTCGCGGAAAGCGCTTGAGAAACAGTGTCTCTTCCGCGGCTCGGTACGCTTTCAACTCATTATTTTAGTCTCGAGCAAGACTGTACGACATTCTCATTACATGATTTGACTGATTTTTACGTAGAAAGGGCGACAGCGCACCACATTAAAAGAAATTATCATTCATGTTTTCATAACCACTGACCAAATTAAAAAACGAAACAAAAATTAAATCATCTTTGAGAGCAAGGGGGCCCCCTGGTGTGTTGGGGGCCCTACGCAGCTTGCATGTTTTGCGTATAGGGAGGATCGGCTCTGGATAATAATAGGAAATGTTAGGAAAATAGGAATAATAGGAAATGTTACTTAAGCAGCAAATTAGCATATTGGAATGATTTCTGAAGGATCATGTGACTTTTGAACTATACTTTTGATTATGTTTCTAGCTACTAATAGGAGTCCAGTACCACACATTTTCCAAATTAAAAAATACCTATTCAAAAATGATAGCATGCATTAGTCAAAACTGTATTGCTCAGATATTGTTCTTTTAAAGCTCGTTTAATGGGGTTACGTTTATCTGAAGTCTCAACTCTGTGTTGTTTCTCGTATGATTTATGAAATTTATACTAATTCAAATTCAGTAAATGTTCAAATAGAAAGCAACTCAGACCATTTGATCTTGCAAGAATTTGATGAGAAATGTTTTAGTTCATATTTAGATCTCAAATTTTAATTGCAGATTTTGCTAATCTGAGCACAGTTTGAGACCTTGTTGAGATCTCCTCTCAAAAAATGTAGAGGAGACTTTTGAGATTACTGGGACTTCCATATGCTCCATACACTCTGTGGAGGAAATTTTGAAATTAATAATTTTTAAGTCAAATAATTATTTAAAAAAAATTAAATAAAAATCAGTTGACCATAACTAACATTCTTCTTTCTCTGCAGGCCTAACTTTTGAGTACATTTTGAAGAACAGAATGTTCTAACTTTTAGAAATGTTGCAATAATGAACGCGTACAAACGAGACGTCTAGACGTCTGTCGGAAAATATTAATAGCCATACGATCTTGTGATTTTGGAATAAGATTAAGTAATCAGTAACAGGATGCAGATTTGACATATTTGAACCAATCATAGAAGAGGGGAATGATTTAATGTGAGATGATGTTGTTTCTGCTATGTATCTTTCCTATTTAAACTGTTGTCTGATTAAAAGCATATTCAAAGGCATCGTCTGGAGTCTGTCTGGTTACTGCTTTGTCTGTGTTTTTCTGCCTTTCACAGATGACATCATTGAAAAGCAGGTGCAGGAGGGTCTTCTAGCTCCAGAGATCCGTGAGAAGATCAGTTTTGTCCTCTTGCGGAAGCACCGTCACCAGACCAAGAAGCCGATCCACCGCTCGCTGGCGGACATCGGAAAATCCAGCCCCTCTAGTGAGTGTCTCCTGTGCCACAGTCAGTGATGTTCCCAGAATCCCCTGTCTTTCTCTGGCACTTGTCTTTTCCAATCATTTCTTATGAACTTCTTTTTCTTGCATTTCCACTTTATTCTTCTGCCTGTCCTGCCATCTTGATCATATCTTTCTCTGTGTCTGATCTCGGGTCTGCATCAGACCGCAGTCCGAGCCCGAGTCCTCGCTCTGGGTCGGGTTTCCATCGCTCCACTGAGGACCTGCGAGCTCGTCAGAGCGCCGGCCTCAGCAAACTGCGTGAGTCTGGCCTTCTGTGTCTTCCCCCTTCCATAGATTTATCTACAACTACTTCCAGATCTCTGGATTTTCTAATAAACATTCACGTTTTGTCGCTTTAAATCACCAAATCTCATTAAAAATGCAAATTGCTGTCAGTGTGAACACCCTTTAACCTCACAGAGCATCATTCACACACTAACGGCTTGCAGTTGCACAAGAAGGTGAACAATTTCGGCAAGTATGCGGCAGTGCATTTCTGCCATTGTTCTGAGGATTAGAGATTATTAGAAAGGTCTTGACGTTAGTTTTTCATTCTTGTTTGTTATGATTTGTTTCTGTACTCAGAAAAACAACATATTTTTTTCTTATCTCTAAAGAAAGAGTTACTAAAAAGTATACTATAAAAGTACCTTTTAAAAAGCATAATTGCATAAAAGACCCATTCTAAGCAAAACCTCTCAAGCAAATGTCACATTTAGAAGTTTACGATGTGTGGCACGTGAATATTGTAATCATAAAATTACATGGTATATACTAAAGTAACATGCTATTACCATCTGAATCTGATGCATAATTTGTGATTAATTTGTTGCTTTATTTGGCTTTGCCTTTGTCAGTGAAATCACATCAACACAGAAATTACATCATAATAATGTATTTAATTTTGTACTATTTTAGTATTATTTATATTCTGTTATAGTATTTATTAACATTTTGAATTTGTATTTATTTTTAGTTTAAGTTTTAGTAATTTGGTTATGTGCTTTTTATTAGTTTTGAAATATTTCTATAGATTTAATTTATTTTCATTTCCATTTTAGCTTTAGTAAATTTGGTACGTCAGCTTTAAGTTATTTGAAGTTGTATTTTAGTTTTAAGTATTATTTTTTACATTTACTTAATTTTGTTGTTTTTTTACTACTGTTAGTTAACAGTAACAACACTGATTAAATTAATAATCATCAAAGTCTTTCATTTGTGCTTTTCAGATCCTTCTCAGTGCCGCAGTATGAATGATATTTCCGTCACACCCAGCACCGACCAGGTACAACATTTTTCCATTAGTATTCCTAACATTGTGTTATTTTTTTCACATGAACATACTGAAATACACAGAAAATGAATTTATTCATTAGCACAGAGTAAACAAGATGATTACAGAAACAAGAGCACTTCATCTGGGGTCTTGTCTTATTTATGTGCATTTATGTGGCAGATTTGATACACATACGTCTCATAATTTATGCAGGGTAATATTCCATATAAGTCACACAAATGCTGCCAGCAGTCGTTTGTCATTTTGTAGTGTGTTCCTTTATTTTAATGTGAAGCAAAATCTGAAATGCACAATAAAGCACTTAGTTTTGCCAAAGCATTTTGAGGCGATTGCGGGGCTTCAGTGTTTGTGTGAGGAGAGTTGTTGGTGCCGCTGCTCTTAGATCGCTAGACTTCAAAGTGGGCCAATTCTGAGTCCACTTTAATGAGTTTTTCTGCTTAAAGTGACACCCGCGGCTCACTTTCATGTGGTCACTGCCCATGACAGGCTTCATTTATGCCTTACAGGAGCATGCTGAGATTGAAAGTCAGGGATCCTGGGAATTATAGGGTGTCAAATGCGTGCAGATTTCATGTGCAAAGATATTTCCACAAGTTAGTTTATAGAATTTGAATAATATACAGATACATTTGTGCATGCATTTAAACTGAGTATTTGGATTAATTCAGGTGTTAATGCAATGGCTCCAAAAAGGACCTTTAAAAATGAATTGTCATTGCATTAACAAAATATCAAGTGGCAATTATTTTCAAAAAAGACAGCGCAAGCACATTTTTCATGCAAGTCACTTTGAACTAACTTAGTTATAGGGGAATTGACATCATGCATCCAATAAAAATCACCTTGGTCCAGGTAAGGATGTGAAATTAGTTCTGAAAATAGATAGAGGTTCAACTTTTAAGTGAGACTTGAGTGTCCATATACTGGATTTTATATAATAGGATATTATTCTAATAGAGCGGTGGAACTTACAGATTTGATGTACATATAGTACATATATAACGGCAGCGAACGATCTGACAAGAGGCAAAACCGGGTCGGGACATAAAAAAAAGGAGCTTGTTTATTCATTGCAGAAAGCGAATTGACTCTGAAAGCGGCATTAAAAGATTAAAAGCTGATTTTGCCCATAAGCACAGACCATTCCACATCCACGTGTTCTTTGAGGCCACCGTTGCCAAGCGGCTGTTTTCATTGGTTCATTTGCTCAGTCTTCCCGCTGTGATTGCATATCTTTATTGATCTGCTATTGGAAAAAATGAGCCGCTTCCCATTTCCCATCACATGCAGGCACATCAGACATCGATAATAGAGCTCATATTGATACTGGTATCAGGTTGTGTGAACACAAACTCTTTCCAACATGGAAATTTCATGACCTACGCATCTCAGTGCTTCAGACCATATGGACTAATTAAACCCACACATTGTTTTCTTATTCCACCCACCAGCTGAAGAATAAGTTCATGAAGAAGATCCCCAGAGATGCCGAGGCTTCTAATGTGTTGATTGGAGAGGTGGATTTTTTAGACAAGCCGTTTGTGGCCTTCGTTCGTCTGGCTCAAGCCGCAACACTAGGGGGCCTTACTGAAGTCCCTGTGCCAACAAGGTGATCCTCCCACAACAGTTTGCATATGTTTATTGGCTGTTTAAATAGCTGATAGCAGATATTAGATATTGACGTGTAGTTGCAAAGTTGCTTGTAGTTAGTAGAATGTAAAAGTGGTTTCTAAGCCCATTTCCACCACCACAATATGAAATAAAAAATCCCGCAGAATGGAAAAGTCAATATTAAAACATAAAAAGTTGATTTTGTGACTTTTTTTTATTTCATAATTATGACTTTGTATCTTATTTCACTTTTTATATCTTAATTTTGTGTGGCGGAAATGTACTTGCATACTATATATACTGTATTGCAATTATATTGCAATCATTTTATTTCTGGATATCTATTTTTACTGGAAAACGAGACAAAAAGGAAATCAAAATATTTTTGCAGTGTGCTCAGGGTAAAGTGGCATTGATCATTTTTAACAGAAAGAGAAAGAATGCATTGTAAATGCATATTTGCCTGAATTTTTTCCAATATTTAGTTATATTCAGCATAATACTCAAAACTGCCTAATATGAAGCAGTTAACTGGCCTGGCCATTATATTGCTCTATTATTGTTTTATATCATTTCAGAGTAAAAATAAAAAATATTGTGAAAAATAAATATGATATAAAAATCATTGTGACATATAAAGTCACAGTTCCATTTTTATTTTTTTTACTCTTAGACAGAAACATATGGAAGCCCAATTTTGCCACATATATATATATATATATATATATATATATAAATCTTGCTTTGGAAAATCATAATAATGACACAAAAAGTGTCGACATAAGATAAAACTATAAGATAAAAGGACAAAATTATGATATCAAAAGTCATAGTTAACACAAAAATGTAGAATTTTTATGTCACACTCGACTTTTACTATCAACATTTTATCATAATCATGACTTGCTATGTCATAATTTAGACTATAATATCTTGTCATTTCGACTTATTTCATAATTTCATAATCTTTTTATCTCAAATGTATCACTTGGTATCTCATAATTGACGTTTTATGTCATAATTGTCATAATATATCATAATAATGATGTCATAATTTTGACTTTTATGGTTTACCAAAGCATGAACTTTTTTTTCTTATGTGGCAGAAATGGGTGTCCACAATAAGCAGGCTTCTTAAAATGTCTTTTAATAAATTTAAATAAAAAATATATTAAGTTAAATTTCATGAAATTTATTGACAAAGCATTTGAAATTTGAAAAGTGTTCAAAATTTCTTTGAAAAAGTCTTTCTGTTACTTTATTTGCTTTTTTTCTCCTTTTAGTTACAGTTTTCTGTCTGCATGTCCTTTCATTTTTGGATGTGTCTCATTGACTTCCAGGGTGTGATGGAAAGCTTTTTGGGCACGGCTTTGGCCGGCGTGGTCTTCTGCCTCTTCAGCGGTCAACCCCTCATCATCCTCAGCTCTACAGGACCGATACTGATCTTTGAAAAGCTGTTGTATGAGTTCAGCATGTGAGCAGGACATCCTGTGATTTAGTGAAGTCAATACGCATGTAAACAAAATCATTGAATTAAGTGAGTTGGCAGTCTTGCATTGAGTTTGTTTCTTCATTGTCATCTGTGTTCAGAAACAATGACATAGACTACATGGAGATCCGGCTCTGGATCGGCCTGCACTCCTGCCTCCAGTGTCTGATCCTGGTGGCCACAGACGCCAGCTACATCATCAAGTACATGACGCGCTTCACCGAGGAGGGCTTCTCCAGCCTCATCTCCTTCATCTTCATCTCTGACGCCCTTAAGAAAATGATGAGTATCTTCAATTATTACCCCATCAATCGAGACTTCAAGCCAGATTACATCAGCAGCTACAGGTGTGACTGCCAGGCTCCTGATCAAGGTGAGTCTGACCCCTGACCCCTGACCCAACGAGCCTCAACCTCAGGCAGGCTTGGTGGGATTATTCACGTCAAGTCTGAGTCTGACCCTGTTTACTTTCTTCATTTGTATAATTTTACTTTCTATAATACTTTTTATATTTGCTTTGTCTTTTTGAAAATGATTCATCAGTGCATGTTATTCCAAGGTTTGTTTTCATTATTATTTTATTATTATTGTTTTATTATCATTATTATTCATAATAGTAACATTTGTTATTAGTAAACAACGTTTTATTTAAATGTAACTGAATGTAAATCATTAAATGTAAATATAAACATATGTAATTATTATTATTATTATTATTAATAATATTTATTAATATTGATACAAATATTTTTTGATGATAACATTTTAAATAAAAATAATAATACATTTTCAGGATATTTTCAGGGTAAATTTTTCATTTTGTCATATTTTTGCCTTTGATGAAAAAATCCTTTATTCTATCATATTTTGTCATATTAATATTTAATCATTTTAATCAATTAAAATGACTGTAGCTGTTTAATTTTTTATCTCCACAGATGACTGCGATATGACACAAAATACTGACTGAATTTAAATTATATTTTTATCAAAAGTCAAAAATTATGATAAAGAAAATGATTATTATTATTGATGAGCATAATTTTTGCACCATTTTTTGCCATATTTTTTGTCTTTTGATGAGAATATCCTTTAAATTTAGTCCTTATTTTCTTGTCTTACTAATTGATTTGAATTCATTAGTAATTCTTTTAGTTTTTAAAAGTAATAATTTTGGTCAACTAAAATGACTACAATTAGTCATTTTTTTTCCATCTCCACAAATGACTGCAATCCTGCATTCAACCACTGTTCACATTCCAGATAAAATCAAGACCCGTCTTAAAATAGTTTCTGTTAAATATTTGGTTTTACTCAGAAATTTAAGGAAAATTTAAGTTGACTTTTTTGGATGATGTATTGGTTTGTTACATCTGACTACTGCAACTTATGTGTATCATATTTGTTTTTGTCGCCCATACTCAATTTGGCTGCTGACTGGAGTAAGTATTGGCTACTACCATGTGGACATCTGTATAAGATGTTCTTGATATCTTATTTTGGGAATGACAGTATTTTTCGTCAATTAACATAAAAACTCTAGTGCTTGTTTATCTTCTGTTGTAGCGTCTCCATTGGCTCTCAACGCTTCCTCTCCATTAGGCCTAGAAAACATCTCTGATTACTCTATGGTGAGCTGCAGCTGTGTTTAACATCAGGGTTTCTTCAAAACAAGTATCACGATAACTTTTAGCTCTTTGTGTTTCTGTCTCTTGTTGTCTTTGTCCACACATGATCTCGCTCCTCCGCTCAGTTCAACTTCTCTGCTCTGGACTGGAATCAGCTGAGTAAGAAAGAGTGCTTGAGTTTCGGCGGTTCCCTGGTGGGCAAATCCTGCAAATACGTCCCTGATCTGGCCATGCTGTCTTTCATTTTGTTTTTCGGCACTTACTCCATGACCATCTCGCTCAAAAAGTTCAAGGCCAGCCGTTACTTCCCCACAAAGGTTGGAAAACTGTGTATTTCCCTTCCATGTCAACACACTACCACGTGGAGATGGTTTCCCTTCTGCCAGTCTGTATTATATTTACCGCTGTCCCTCAACTTCTGGTTGTTTCTTGTTTTTCTCCAAGTGTCGCACCTTGATAGCAGATTTTGCCATAATTGTATCCATCCTGGTCTTCTGTGCTTTGGATTATGTGATGTCCTTGGACACTCCCAAACTGCATGTGCCCACCCAGATAAAGGTCCAGCATGTGTCGTCTTCTCTGTCTTTGTTATACAGAAGAAGACTTGCCTTTTTAAACTGGTTATATTTGAATTAAATGCTGCTTTCAAGTCATCATTGTGTATAAGAGAAAGCGCACAAGTGGCACCAAAAGATATTATAAAGTGGCAAATTCTGGATTTTCTTTGATTCACCGTTTCATATTATTCCAAGAATTAAATAAATAAATATAATTCAAAAGGAGGTATTATTATTATTTGTATTAGTAGTAGTAGTAGTAGTAGTAGTAGTAATAATAATTTTAAGTCTTCAACTGATTACAAATAGTGATTAATAATAATTATTAAAACCACTAATAATAATAATAATAATTAGTAACAGAAATATTTTACAATGAATGATAACAATAATAATTTTTGAATACAATTAATAATAATAGTAATAGTAATAATAATAATAATAATAATGTTTAATAATTAAGTAATTATATTTGAATAAATAATTATTATTTTTAAATAAAACAATTACATTTATTATTATTATTATTATTATTATTCTATAAGCCCTGGCTTCCCAAATTTGGTGAAAGTACATTTGTATTGATTATAAGTATATTTCTTATTGTAAATGTGGATCTTTACATTTTGTTTGTATGCATTTTATTTAAAACGTATATAATAGTATATTGGTAAGAATATTATTTAATAATTTTTTGGTAATAATAAATATTTTTTTTTAAATATTGAATCAGAAAAGTGTTTCAGAGGACATAAAATATAGTACATGTACAACATGTACACAGACAGATAAAATGATTATAATTTTTAATGAAATACATTAAATTCAGTTCATTTTATGTATAATAATTCAAATATGAACATGAGACCATACAAGTATGATAATTACATTTACATATTCAGTTAAAAAATTTCATCTTAAAACAAACAACATACAAAAATCACATTGCATTTTGAAAATAAATATGTATTTATGTGTGCTGAAATTCATAACAAATTCCCAGAACGACTTGAAGGCATCAAACATGTTACTGCTGCATTTTCAAATCTACCAGCCTTTTCTCTTATAAAGCCTCTGATCTCCTCTAGTTTTAGTTTTCTCCGTCTTTATCTTTCTTTTTTCCTCTGTAAATGTGCAGCTTCGGAAGCTCATCAGTGATTTTGCCATCTTCACGTCAATCATGACATTTGTTGGTCTTGATATGTTAATGGGGCTTAAAACACCTAAACTGATTGTGCCAACCGAATTCAAGGTATGTTGTGCTACAGATACGCTCGTATCTTTCTTTACCTCCCGACTGCATCTGTTTGAGCTTTTTCACAATGATTATATACTAACATCACATTAATCCACTGTGCTTTACTAAACACAGCATGTGATTTCAGTGACATCCGCTGGTTACTGCTGTGCTTTCATCAGTGTTGTTGTGTCTGTGCAGCCGACGCGGCCGGATCGCGGCTGGATCGTCATGCCCTTTGGGAAGAACCCGTGGTGGATGTGCTTGGCCAGTTTTGCACCTGCTCTTCTGGTCACCATCCTCATCTTCATGGACCAGCAGATCACGGCTGTCATCGTCAACCGAAAAGAAAACAAACTGAAGGTGCTGAACATCACCTTTGCATCTTACTAGCAGCTCTCATTTTCACACCCCAGCAAGCATGCAAAGCACCCTGTCAAAACTGTAACTAAAATAATATTTTATAACTTCATTTGCTTCATTTTCTACATGCTAAATATCAGATTTTTAGTGCTGTCAAACGATTAATCGCGATTAATCGTTTGACAGCACTACTTATTTTACACCTAAAATAGGCTTTCTTTTTATATGCTAAATATTTTTATTCTGAAATACTGCAAAATAATCCAAAAAATCTTAAATAGGCTGTTGTCTCTATGCAAAATTATTTTTATTCTATATGACATCTCAGTGATCGTACAATAAGCTTAATTTTTTTAAATGCTAAATATTTTTATTCTGAAAAACATTAAAATTGTTGAAATAGTCTCAATTTTCATGAAAATTACACCATACTATTTTTTTTTTATTGAATAGGCTTTGTTTTCTCTATGTAAAATCATTTTTTATTTAATTAAATTTTTTATTAAGTTTAAAGCTGGAGTACTAAAATTACTAAATAAATAAATTCAAATTAAATAAATAACATTTTTATTTCAAAATTAAAAGAAACTACACCTACATAGAAATATGAAGGGAAAAAATGACTAAACATAAAATATAAAAATGGAAGCTAATTCAAATTTTTTATAAATGCTATAATTGTATATTAATAATACTAAATTTTCATGGGCTAGCACCCACTCAGAACACCGTAGGTACTGTAAAGAAACTCCTCAGTGACCAATTCCCAATACTGCAGCACCACAATGTTGAGTTTTGAATATTTAATATGCATCTATGTCCATTGACAGTAGTGTTGTTGTTCCATGAAGCATTGCTAAATGTCTTCTTCCCATTTTACCTGAGCAGAAGGGTTGTGGTTATCATCTGGACCTGTTCTGGGTGGGCATCCTCATGGCCGTCTGCTCCTTCATGGGTTTGCCCTGGTACGTGGCAGCCACAGTCATTTCCATCGCCCACATCGACTCTCTGAAGATGGAGAGTGAGTCCAGCGCTCCTGGTGAGCAGCCACAGTTTCTTGGTGTGCGGTAAGTCAAAACCAGACTTCTTGTGTAGAATTTAGCACAAGTACTTTGTCATGTAGTTGTGAGGAGCATTATGTTTGTGTTTGTTGCAGGGAACAGAGACTCACGGGCGTACTGGTGTTTGTCCTCACTGGAGTCTCTGTCTTCCTTGCACCAATACTGCAGGTAATTGTTCTTACTTTACTTAAATGAAACCATGCTCATTTGTTTTCTCAGTGCTGTACAAATAATTGTGTGTATTTCTGCGCAGTACATCCCTATGCCTGTGCTGTATGGTGTTTTCCTGTACATGGGCGTTGCTTCTCTCCATGGCATTCAGGTACATGTGGCTCTGTAAATCTGTAGTTCAGATTTAATAGTTCATCCAAAAATGACAATTTACTGAAAATGTACTCTCCGTGCATACAAGATGTAAATGAGCTTGTTGTTCATCAGAACAGATTTGGAGACATGTAGCATCACGTTACTTGCTCAGCAATGGATGCTCTGCAGTGAATGGGCGCCGTCAGAATGAGTCCAAACAGCTGATAAAAACATCACAATAATCCACACCAGTCCAGCAATTAACCGCTTGAAAAGCTGCGTGCTTGTAAGAAACAAATCCATCATTAAGATGTTTTTAATTTCATACCATTGCTTCTGGCTAAAATATGAGTCCTCTATCCATAATATTGCTTTATCCAGTGAAAAAGGACAGAAATATACACAGATCAAGAACGATTTAATACACGAGTTTCACAATTTGAGTTGAATTACTGAAATTAATGAACTTTTCCACGACATTCTAATTTATTGAGATGCAACTGTACAAGTGAATCCAGATCAAAACTGTTCTAAACTAATATGTTGATGGATTTTGATGTGAGAGGACAACAGGGGATGAGTTTTCTCACTGGTGGAAGCGTTATTATGGATTATGGACTCATATTTTGACCAGAAGCGATGGTTTAAAGTTAAAATATCTTAATTGTGGATTTGTTTCTTACTAACACAGCTTTTATATTTTATATTCTATTATAAATGCTAATATATATACATATATATATTTATATTTACAGTAGTAATAACAAATTTAAAACAAACTTTATTTTTATATTTTTATTAAAATGTATTTATTAAATATACAAATAAAAATTTAAAATATACATATTTTATAGATTTGATTATATATAATTAATATTCAATAATAAAATTAGTAAAAATATCAACTTTATATTTTTATGTACTTATTAATTATAAAGAAATAAAAAAATGTAAAGTGTGGGTGTGTGTATATATAATTAAATATATTATTACATTGGCGCTCATAGCCTCGTGGGCAGCGTGCCGATATATAACGCCATAGTGTTTCAGGCGTTCCGAGTTTGAGTCCCGGCTTGCGGACCTTTCCCAATCCCTCCCCCCCCCTCCCACTTCGCTTACTGTCTAATAACTGTGCTGTCATAATAAATAAAAAATGTCAATAAAATATATTAATAAATATGATACTTTTTTTCAGGATTCATTGGTGAATAGAAAGTTCAAAAGAACGGCATTGATTTGAAATAGAAATCTTTAGTAAAACTATAAATGGTTTTACAATCACTTTTGATCAATTTAATGTCTCCTTGCTGAGTAAAAGTATTAATTTAATAAATAAATCAATAAAAACACAGTAGAGTGCCTGCATGCATATTATCGGTTCCACTGGTGTTGTCTCCTCCCAGTCAAAGTGTCCCAAAGACTCCCTGCCGTCAGTGAAGATTCCTCTGAAGCCAATGAGTCCATCATGTTGTCCAAACCCTCCTAATTCTGAGCCCTCGGCCTAACTGTGAGTACTGGGACCCAAAGGGGTGCTGTTCCATGAGCAAATCTTCATCTTTATATGTTTTCTTTCTCGTTTGAGTAGGAGCATCACGCTTATTCTTGCACCCCTGGCGACTCGGACCTGGATCCGGACAGATTGACATCCCTCACCTGAACCTGAAGCGTCCTGAAGCTGATCAAACACACAAACCATGATGAGATGCAAGCACAGCATCACTGGCGCTGTCCCAAACACACCAGGCTCACAGATGTATGATATTTTTACGTATTTGACCAACGCAGCGAGTGACGCACGTTTCCAAACCCACATTGACCATATTGCGCGTGAGTCATTGAGACCTTGGATTTGACTCAAGATCCTTCAGTTAGATCCAGGCGAGCTGTGCCAGTGTGAACGACTGAGCTCATACACACAAACACTTGCTGCGTGAGAAGATCAACACATGAGATTCACCAGATTCAACTCTATTCCGAGAAGACCTGGAAAGACTCAAATAAGAAGCGGAAGAGGTTTAAACCAAGTTTATGATTTTATTACCATATTGTATAAATATATTTGAACTGTATGATATTAAATACGGATTTCATAGAACCTAGTGGGACAAAAGCGCAAATAAATTATAGTTAGAAAAACAGTGTATCTAGTAAATTCAGTTGGATTAAATTTGTTGTATTACAATTAAAACATATATTCCAAACATAGATTCTGAGTTCATATTGTAGCATTTTATATATAAAAAAATCAGAAATGTGTATGAGTAATGTTGAAATGTTTCCAGACAGGCATAAATGTGTCTTTGTGGTCTATTAGAACAACAAACAGGTTTGTTTTATTCAGATTCTGTTTGTTCAAATAAAGAATGAAAGTTATTTTTGAGTGTCAACCCTTAAATTCCCATGTAGAGATTTACAAGCTTTTTGGGCATTGTCCCATTCTTTACAGTATACCGTGTAAAACATTAAATACATAATTAGTTAACTAATGATATGAACATATGAAAATGATAGAAACAAAATTACTAGAACTTTAAATAAAATTACAGTGAAAACGGAAAACATAAAATAAAAGCGATCAAGATATTAACAAAAGTTATACCAGTGACACTAAAATAACAGTGGTACAATGCTATATATTAAAATATCACCTTATGATATTAGCCACATCGAAAGGGAATTTAATACAATGATATGATATGGTGATCTCATATTTATTTATTGTTAGTAACTACAGTATTTGTGGCGGAAACTGTAGTTACAGTGATGAATTTATTGTAGGGTTTGCAATTAATAAGATTTTCTGTTGAAATGCAGCAAATAAATGCTAAATATATACTAAATCTGTTGTGATTTTAATTGAAAACAATCATATACTAAACAATGTATAATATATATGAGTACAAATGATAGGAAAGTTACTTTAAACGTGTTAACGGAAATATACTGTAAAGCTATTAATCAAATTGTATGTTTACATAAAAACTCTATTTCCTAAATCCTTCTCCATGAATGGCCTCTTGACGTCGCGCGCACGTCCACGCACGTGACGTCACGTCCATTCGCACGCGCTGATTTGACGGGAATTACTCGACTTCCGGTCGAGGAGCAGCTCAAGAGACTTCCCTGCGGCGGCGGAGCGGAGAGACACAATAACAAAGCCATGGGAGAAATGTCCGGCTTCGAGAACAGACTGCAGTCGTACTCTTCCACACAGCTGCACGAGCTGCTGGAGGACGATGACAAGCTCCGGAGGATGGTCAGGGAGATGGAGGAGGTGGGTTTAATCCCGGAATATGATGATATGTTTGGGGACCGCTGCTCGAGCTTTCATAGCACTGCTGCTTTTGTGTTTTGCTGGATTCTGGGACAGAGATCTTTCTCGTTTGACTACAGCAGTGTTGATTTATTGGGAAGTGTTGTTGACTGAAGGAGTGTGTCAGACTAAAGAATGAAGGCTTTATGAACTGACCTTATAACATAAAGACAAAAAGATGACTGTGATATGAAGTTGGACTGGTTTAGCATGAACGCTGTGACATTGCAAACATGCAATTTCTTTAGTATATATAGCAATGCTGATAATACCATAATATGACTGATTATTGATTATTAGAGTTTCATGTATTTTTTTTTCATGTCTAAAAATGTCAAAAAGTGAAATGTTTTTATCATCCAAATGATCATACAATATTATTTATTTTAATAATAAACATTTACAATCAATCATATATGTGTAATTATATATATTTAAAAAAGCATGCTATATTGTTCAAATATATAAAATAAATTACTATAATATTAAATGAATAGATTATTTATAGCCATATTAATATTTTTGAATATTTGCGGCCTATATATAAATTATTGCTATATATTAAATTATTGTTTTATTACATTATTTTAGGCCCTTTTAGATGCTTTATGTTCTTATGTTTATGTATATATATATATAATTCATGTACTCTCTTAAGCAGTACATTTTATTAAATTATATTGTTTTATTTAAATTAGTTTTAAATTTTATACATATTTTAATATTTATTAAATAATAGCTTTATTACATTATTTAGGTCCTTTTTTTTATTTCCTTATTTTATAGTGCATGGGCTGTATAAATAATCTTGCATTGCACTGCTGAGTAGTTGAAAAGATCCTTGAAGCATGGTCTGTGACTCACAGATGCAGGACATGCAGCAGAATAAAGAGCTGACGATCGCCAGTAACCGCAGCCTGGCGGAGCAGAACCTGAGCCTGCAGCCTGAGATGGACCATCAGAAGATCCAGCTGACCAAACGCTACTGCTGTTTACAAGATCTGCACGAGTCCTACCAGCTCCGCAGGTCCACCCTAGGTCAGATATGAATTTACCTCACTCACACTCTTAGTTTTTCTATTGTTTTCATACTTGCTGAAGCTCATTTCTGAAAAGTAGTTTGACCAATAGCGTGCAGGCATGGTACATAATCAACCAATCATGGCATGCGAGAAGGCGGGATCTACAGAGAAAGTCAAAGCAATGCAAATACATGTGTATAAAAGGTATGAGGACTATAGAGGGAACGTCAACATGCAAACAAACCCAAAACCATTAGAAATCTCAGCCAGGACATGTCCCGGAAAAAAACACCAGCTTATTTAAACACATTGAGCAAAAGTGATGCAGAAAAGACAAGTTAGTGAAGAGAAAACATCCTGCAGCATTTGAGACATGCATGATGTTCAGACATTTTTTAAGCATGACCCGAGCATCCAAATACTTTGCACAATTTAAACTATGTAAATATTCCGGTGAAGACGGGACCACAAAACATTTATCCAAACCTTTTTTGTCTTCCTCCTTTGGTGTGAAAAGTAGTTTGACCAATAGCGTGCAGGCATGGTACATAATCAACCAATCGTGGCATGCGAGAAGGCGGGATCTACAGAGAAAGTCAAAGCAATGCAAATACATGTGTATAAAAGGTATGAGGACTATAGAGAGAACGTCAACATGCAAACAAACCCAAAACCATTAGAAATCTCAGCCAGGACATGTCCTGGAAAAAAACACCAGCTTATTTAAACACATTGAGCAAAAGTGATGCAGAAAAGAAAAGTTAGTGAAGAGAAAACATCCTGCAGCATTTGAGACATGCATGATGTTCAGACATTTTTTTTAAGCATGACCCGAGTATCCAAATACTTTGCACAATTTAAACTATGTAAATATTCCGGTGAAGACGGGACCACAAAACATTTATCCAAACCTTTTTTGTCTTCCTCCTTTGGTGTAAAACAATAGGTGAACCTGTTTGGTCACATAATGCTTCCTCTTTATTACAGTTGCAGCTGGTACTGATCATCCCAGGTCAAATCTGCACACAAATAGCAGTGTTAAAGGGCTGTATTTTGTGCTCTATATTTATCCCGTTTTCTCTAGGATTTATTTTAAGACTCCTTTTATATTGTGTTGTCAGCGTAATGATTTAGCAGAGCAGGTGTTTTGAAAGTGAGTTTATCAGGGTCCGCTTAGAATTACACTGATACAAAGACTGCTTGAATAATTTCCCAAAGAAACTCTACACTGATGTAAAGTTATCCACACTGTAAAACACTCCCTCTATTATTAGACCTGTGCTCTTTTCTAATGTGTCTGTTTGGTGACTATCCGGTACAGCATTTCTATAAAAGCAATGCAAAATGCTCACAGCGCTGTCTCACTTTTTTTAAAGGAATAATTCACCCAAAAATGTAAATTTTCTTGCCATCAGGCAATCCAAGATGTAGATAAGTTTGTTTCTTCATTGGAACAGATTTGGAGAAATTTAGCATTACATCACTAGCTCACCAATGGATCCTCTGCAGTGAATGGGGGCTGTCAGAATGAGAGTCCAAACAGCTGATTAAAAACATCACAAGAAAACCCACACACTCCAGTCCATCATCAATTAATGTCTTGTGAAACAAAAAGCTGCGCATTTGTAATAAACAAATCCATTATAAAGTCGTTCCATCATAAAGACAATAACTGATCGGTGTAGTGTGGATTATTGTGATGTTTTTATCAGCTGTTTGGACTCTCATTCTGACGGCACCCATTCACTGCAGAGGATCCATTGGTGAGCAAGTGATGTAATGCTCAATTTGTCCAAATCTGTTCTGATGAAGAAACAATCTGATCTACATCTTCAATGGCCAGAGGGTGAGTACATTTCCAGCAAATTGTCATTTTTGGGTGAACTGTTCCTTTAACATATCCTCTATGACCCATCAACTGTCCAATTAGAAATTAATGTGTATTATAATCAGTTTAATTAACCTAAACTGAATCAAACTATCCTTAGACAGCTACCATATTAAAAATAATATGAATATGATATTATAAAAATAATTAGAACACTGTTTACAACATTACAGATATGTAAAGTGATCTATTTTGGCGCTGTATTTCTGATGAAATCTGTCTTTGCAGAGAAGTGCAGGTACTTTGATGTAAAAACTGTCATGCTGGGTTGTGACAATTCTTGTGCACGTTTTATATGAAGGATGTTATTATGCAAGTCTGTGAAGTTAGAGAGTAAAGTCACTTATTGTATACTGATGTTAGTACAGGTTAAAATAAATCAAATGTGCCTTGCAACAGAACCAACATAAAAGTGACGATTAATGAAGAAAGCATTTAATCACACCGTCGCTGTGCTTTGATAAATCTTCGAAGCCATCTACAACTTTCTGTTTCTGAAGACAATTTATGGTGCAGAATCCTTCTGAACTGTTTTATCTGTAGTGTGGTAACCTGTAACACTCCTTATGTAAAGTACTGTACATTGTAGCTGTTTGATTAGTGGCTATCTGTGGCTAGATTTTTTTTTAATGCTGATTAATAAATGCCTAAAAGACTACTAAAAGGGAAATGTCAATATTTATTGATATATTCAGAACTTAATATCACATTTCTTCTTCTCCCTCTTCACCTTCTCCTTCGGGAGTGTCGACTCCCACCTCTTCATAATCTTTCTCGAGAGCGGCTAAATCTTCACGGGCCTCCGCAAACTCGCTCTCCTCCATACCTTCTCCGACATACCAGTGCACGAAGACTCTCTTCGCGTACATTAGATCAAACTTGTGATGCAGACGGTCCCAGGCCTCAGTGATGGCTGTGGTGTTGCTCAACATGCAGACTGCCCTTTGAACTTTGGCCAGATCGCCTCCTGGAACCATAGTCGGCGGCTGGTAGTTGATACCAACCTGAAAACAGTTTAAGCAACACATCTTTTCACACCTAACGACTCATGCAAATATTTACAAACATTAATATTGTATGCTATGTTACAGCATTGTTCCACTTGTAATAGTTTGTTATATATTGCTATGTTGTTTTCTCCAGTGTACAGTCCAACGTAGAACACAAAAGACACAGGTTGACCTTGAACCCTGTGGGACACCAGTCAACAAACTGAATGGTCCTCTTGGTCTTTATGCTTCCAATGGAGGCATTGACATCCTTTGGAACCACGTCTCCACGGTACAGCATACAGCAAGCCATGTACTTCACGTGCCGAGGGTCGCACTTCACCATCTGATTGGCTGGCTGAAAGCAGGCGTTGGTGATTTCCATGACGGACAGCTGCTCGTGGTACGTGGAGAACACCGGGGCGGACGTGACCAGGGGGAAGTGGATGCGAGGGTACGGCACCAGGTTGGTTTGGAACTCTGTCAGATCAACGTTGAGAGCTACGTCGAAGCGCAGGGAGGCGCTGATCGATGACACGATCTGACCAATGAGGCGGTTGAGGTTGGTGTATGTCCAGATAATTTCGGCAGATATCATAGATGGCCTTGTTGTCCACCATGAAAGCGCAGTCGGAGAGCTCGAGGGTGGTGTGTGTGGTCAGAATAGAATTGTAGGGCTCTACCACTGTGGTGGAAACCTGAAGAAGTACTTGCAATGTTTTTCATTATCCACTTGACTGAAAAACTGAAATATAGTGGATCTTGAGTGTGTTACAGGTGGTTTCCAAGATATTTCCCATTTTATCATATTTTTCATTTAATACAATATTTAAGTGAAGCTTTGTACCATTCTGATGAAGTAAAAGTGTTGAAAATTTCTCAGTATAAAGTGACTGAACAATACCAGAAACTAGGGGCGTCATGCAGGTATTATTTGGGGGGGGGGTTGGTTTGGGGGATGGGTGGATATCTTGATTCTCAAATATGCGTAAGTAAATGCATTTTGCACCTTTATAGATTGTTAGTTGATCTACTGTATAATGGGCGATGGGCAAATAATATTAGTGTAATCGATTAACTAAACATAAAATCCGTCTTTTTAATTAAGTAGGCCTACCAGATATGGGTGTCATGCCATAAAATATTTTAATACGATTGACACTGTATTTAGTGTGAATTTAATAAAAACATTGTAAGTTAGCCAATTATAACACTTTCTACAGAAAGAGAGCAAAGAACATTTACATCATCAAAGAACATTATCATTGACGTCTAACCAGAGTTCAAGCACTCTCAAAAACTCCCGTTATAATCACTGAAGTTGTTTACACAGTGAAATTAATCTCTTACTTCCCTTCGTACGCACATCTGCACTTGTTTCTGATGAGAGCAGAATTCAGTCAGCGTGCAGTGAACAAAACTTCAGCGATGCCTCCTCTGATTGGCAATTGCATTCATAAGCTCAACAGAATCGTGTGTGATTGGTTATAATGCTCAGCGCTGTCTGTCTCTGCCTCAGCGCCAGCCAGCGAACGCAGATTTGAATTTAGCAGCTAGTGATGTGCCGCACTTCACACCCATGTGTTTGTATCAAATATAAAAATATCTCTTTTGGAAGCTGCATTCAAAATCCACTTGGCTCTGAAATCTGCTTGAAATTTGCTTGAACTCCACCCCTTGCATTCACGTGTGCCAATGGATTATGCAAATTAACCAGCAATAATTTTCCCTTTTCAATTATCGTTTTTCTTAGCTGTACATCACAACACGTAAGAAAAGATCTGTCGCTATTTCTGTTTCATCTCGACTTTAAAGTGAGGGGAACTGAATAAAAATGTGGTAGCTGAGGTGCAAGGTAGACGGCAAACTCAAGCTTGGCTTTCTTGCCATGGTCAATGGACAGCCTCTCCATCAACAGTGAAGCAAAGCCTTGAACCAGTTCCACCACCAAAGCTGTGGAAGATGAGGGAACCTTGTATTCCAGTGCACTGGTCACACTAAATAAAAAAAGGTACAAACTATTAATAAATCTATAAAAACATAATTGCAAGAAAACTTGCATATCTAAATATAGAAAAATGTCTTACCAGTTTGTGAACACGATCATTTACCACGTCTACTATTTCCTTGCAATGGTGTAATGGCCTCTGGCGTAACTGTTGGCAGCATCCTCCTTCCCAGTTATCAGCTGCTCTGGGTGAAACAGCTGTCTGCATGTTCCAGTTCCAACCTCATCTGAATGGGAAAAACAATGCTACAAAAAACAACAGCACAGGAACTGATTGGATGGCGCAGGGGAGCAGTCGTTAACTAAAACTATTGATCAATTTTTGTTAACTGAAATAAATATAGATAAAAATTAAACAGCTGTCTGCATGTTCCAGTTCCAACCTCATCTGAATGGGAAAAACAATGCTACAAAAAACAACAACACAGGAACTGATTGGATGGCGCAGGGGAGCAGTCGTTAACTAAAACTATTGATCAATTTTTGTTAACTGAAATAAATATAGATAAAAATTTATTAAACACAAATTAGAAATGTTGCTTTAAATTCTTGAAATAAATCTAAAACTAAAACCGAGATAAAATAAATCAAACCTAAATAATAGAAATATTTAAAACCTAAATAAATAAATAAAAAATAACTCAAATCAATTAAAAATAAACAAACAAAAGACAAATCAAAAAAAAAATTTTTTTTAAACACAATAGTATATAGGCTTATGTAATACTAAAATAACACTGGGATGGCGAAGATGGTCTCTATCTGACAGATTTTTGGACGGGAAGTGTTGAAAAAAATGAAAGGGCTTGATGCCAGCAGAAAAGTGAAACATTTTCAGAGGCCTAGCAAGAGAATGGTTAATACAATGGGGTAATTTGCACAACCAAATCGTTCAAAAAGACCCAAAACATGTATTAATAAACTAATTGGTCAATTAATCATGCAAAACAATCTCCATGGCAACCATGTTTCTATCAAAATACCATTACTTTTACTACAATAAACGTTGGTAACTTGCTATTAGTCATTACACATACAAAAAATACGATTCTTACACTATTTTAATTATGATTTACTTGCACTATTTTAATTATGATTTACAGTAGTTACACTACATGATTGCCAATCATGTAAATAAACGTAAATGCATTCTGACCAACGACGGTGGCTTATTTTTGAAACTAATTATAATATAAATGTCAATCACTTGGAGCATTATTATTGGTCCACATTAAATATTCGAATATAATCCTAATATAACGGGAATTTAAGTTATGATAAATCGAAATCGAAATATTTTGCTGATGTGTTTACCAGTACTGCCAAATTGTAGATATGTTTATAAATATAATATAAAATGTCGTGCAAAAAAAATCGTCTGTAGGGGATATTTCACGGATGTAACCAGCTATTGTAGTGCATGATTGCAGAACAATATTAAGTGTTCGTTGTCATGCATGGTTTCAGAATGACGCTGTATCTTTCATTCATTACCTTAGCTACGCGTGCCTTGTCTTTACATCAGCGCGAGCGGCTCTAGTGACCGGGTATAAATATCAGCTGCATGAGCGCGAGAACTCAATGCAGAGGTGTGTTTAATGCTGCCAACATGAGCGGACGAGTAGAAGACCTCAGTCCCAAACAAACTGAGGCTTTAGCACAGGCAAGTAAATGCAAATCTCTTTTTTTTATTCCTGAATTTCAGGATATTTTGATATATTTTGAGTGTCATTCATAGTTTCGTTTAAGACTCATAACTGTTTACATATCAGTTTTAATATTAAATACGATACACACGACCGGTCAAAGCTTTGGGGTCAGTAAGTGTATTTATTTATAGAAATGAATACTTCTATTCAGCAAGGATGTATTCAATTTATCTAAAAATGACAGTAAAGATATTTATAAAATTGCATAAGATTTCTATTTCAAATAGATGCTGTTGTTTTGAACTTTCTGATCATTAAAGAATCAACAAAATATTATGGCAAGAAGCACAACTAATAATAATAAATGTTTCTTGAGCAGCAAATCAGCATATTAGAATGATTTCTGAAGGATCATGTGACACTGAAGACTGAGTAATGGTGCTGAAAGTTAAATTATAATAATATTCCACAACATCACTGTTTTTACTGTAGCTTTGAGACTTTTTTTTTTTTTTTGAAACATAAAGACCCCAGACTTTGAACGGTGGTATGTCCTTCTATTAAAATGTAATATAGCATACAAAACTAATCTTCAGAGTTAACCATATTCCTGTCCAAGATTTGTTTATATATTTTAATGCAATTTGTTTGATTAGTTTCGGGAGAAAATAGCAGATGTGTTGGATCAACTGCCCAATCAAACTGACCATTATCTGCTCCGGTGGCTCAGGGGTGAGAATGGATTTTAAAATGTAATAATACAAACATCAGAGTAGCGGGAAACTTGGTTCTCATAAACTGTCCTTATCTGGGAATTTGATTTCAGGTAACTTTTGTATGAATGTAGCGGAAGCCTGCTAAAGTTCTTGCCATTAAATTATCTCTGACTCTGACTGCATGCTCTATGGGTGACCTTTTGACCCCATGAACCTGTGTGTTGATTAACAGACTGCCAGATCTACAGTAATCTTCAGCAAACACTTGCGATTATATGGAGGACAATATATGCAAGTACTCTTCCATGAAACAAAAAAAGTTATTTCTGAGACGTATTTAGTTTTTGCATGTCCGATTGCTTCATCTTAAACAGTTTTATCTAGAAATCAATATTGTATGTTGAGGCAGAACATCCCAAAACCATCTGTTGACTTTACTTTTTGAGAGAGAAGTTCAAGGTGACATTCTTCTGAATGTATGCGTCAGAGTTTATCTCCCTTCACCTGTGATTTTTGACCGTTCCAGATTTATTTGCTCTCACCCTTTGCACTACATTATTGTATAATATCCAAAAGTCCTTCTCATCTGCATTTAGCCTTTAATTGTGATTCATCTGGGAAAGAGCAGCATAGAAATCTGGCATCTGTTGTACATATTTTCCTATTTTGCATTAAAAATAAAAGAATCAAGACTGTAGAGTAATGCAAAAGTTGTAATTAATAACAAAAGTTAAAGTAAAAGTTGTAAATGAAACACAAATTATAGGAGTACATTTTACAAAACAAACAAAAAACAACTATTTCAGTCATTCTATAGCTCAAAATTTCATATTTATTTCAAAGTGTTACTTGCCATTTCTTTGTAATTATTTGTGACATTTTCTAGTCATTTCTGGATGAAAATCATTTCAAAGTAATTTCTACAAGTAACACAAGTTTCTAATTGTTTTAGTGTAGATTATATAAAAGACATTTTAAGTTTGCTTTTAAATCTTGTTTGCAGCTAGAAGCTTCAATGTCCTAAAATCTGAGGCAATGATTAGAAAGGTAAATATCACATCTTAAATGAATTTACAAGCACTTTAAACACCTGAGGCTGTATTATAGAAACATCCTAACTCAAAATCCTATCGTATTTGTATAGCAACCATGATAATTTCACTTAGGAAATATATATATATATATATATATATATATATATAGTTCAGTCATGAAACTCTAGATGGCGTATTCTGACGGGGTGTTAACGTAACTGATGATATTCAGAGAGTTAAACGACTTGGCACAAGCTGATTGGTTCAAGCCAATGAGCTTACTGCCTTGCATTTATATGGCTGGCTAGCATTCACTTGAGATTCCTGCAGTGCGCTTTCAGATTTCTCTGAAACCCTTCACCTTCCCCAGCTCCACCTGTATAGATCTGCTACGGGGTTATTTTATATGCTATTTGTGCAGCAGCAGCATGTCTTAAATACTCATGGCACCATATCGCCATATGCACTGGCAGTAGCAATTTCCTGTACTTGCTTGCAGCAGCAGCAGCAATAATCTACAACTACAGCAATAACCAACAGCAGCAGCGTAGCAGATCTGTTCCGCCAAGACCAAATACATTAACATTGTCATATCCATCACCATGCTAAAATCTTCTGAGAGTTGTCATGATTGAAATATATTTTTTACAATATAAGATAGGACATTTCTGTAATACAGCCACATTGAATAATGCATGTAAGAAACCAAATTAAACCAGAATTTTCTAATTTGCCTTACATATGTCAATATCGTTGTACTCCAGCAACTGGAGTTTCGCAAGCATATGAAAGTAGACACCATCGTTGACGACTGGAAGCCACCTGAGGTATATCAGGACAGTTAAAATTTTTATCATGATCTCAAAATGAAAATGGCCTTGCTAACAAACTTATGTTGTTTTTCTCCGTCCAGGTCATTGAGCGCTATGTGGCAGGGGGATTGTGTGGCTATGATCGTGAAGGAAGTCCTGTCTGGTACGATATCATCGGCCCTCTTGATCCAAAGGGCCTTTTACTGTCGGCTAGCAAACAAGACTGCCTGAGGACCAAAGTCAGAGACGCTGAACTTCTACGACAAGAGTGTGAGAAGCAGTCTAAAAAGGTACAGTCTGTCAAGACCAAATTACTAAGAATACACTCTGAAAACTATGACTTTATTTTCTTCACTCTCAAAAAACTAAACGTTCTCTATTGGCATCTGTAGATCCATCAAGAAGCTTTAACATCCATAAATATGTATATTTCATTTAAGAACTGTTCACTGAACGGTTTCTTGGGGAACCAAAAATGTTTCATTTATGGCATTGATGTAAAACTCCCCTTTTGGAACCTTTAGTTTTAAAAGTGTAATGAGTGTAATGTGATATTTTATTATTTGAACATTCAAATCTGCTTCCCATCTGCAGTGATCAGGATTATGTCTGTGTTTTTTTTAATTGTTTTTGGGTGATCTTATTCATCAGCTTGGCAAATATATTGAATCAATCACCATCATTTATGACTGTGAGGGGCTTGGCATGAAACATATTTGGAAGCCTGCCGTTGAGCTGTATGGCGAGGTAGGAACATGATGCTTTCAGTACAGCTTAGTCCTCTTGAAGTCCAACAATAATAAGATAAAAACTTTTAATATCACTATGTATAATTGTTTGTATTTTACTGTGACCTAGCCACATGCTCAGACACATAGAGCTTTGGTGTTTGAGCTGAAATCTTTCTTGTTATTTGCCGGTCAGTAAGTACAGTATATACTGTAATAAGAAATTTATCACAAATAATTTTTTTAAATATATAGTTCACCCAAAAATCAAAATTTTACTCACTCTCAGGTCATCCAGGATGGACATGAATTTGTTTGTTCATTGTAACGGATTTGGAGAAATGTAGCATTACATCACTTGCTCACCAATGGAGCCTCTGCAGTGAATGGGTGCCGTCAGAACGAGAGTCCAAACAGCTGATAAAAACATCACAATAATCCACACCACTCCAGTCCATCAATTAATGTATTGTGAAAAGAAAAGCTGCGTGTTTACTTTATACTGTAGTTTTATTGACTAAATTACAAGTCCATAATATATAATGTTGCTATCTCCAGTAAAAATGTTCTCATCTGAATCAGGAGAGAAATATGCACAGATCAAGCACTGTTTACAAGCGAAAACGGTCCAGAACAGTTCAACTAATACAGGGGTGGATTTTGATGTGAGAGGACAACAGGGGACTTTTTCACTGGAGGAAGCATTATTATGGACTATGGATATTTTGGCCAGAAGTGATGGTTTACAGTTAAAAATGCCTTGATGAATTTGTTTCTTACAAACACGCAGCTTTTCACTTCACAAGATATTAATTGATGGAGTGGAGTAATGTGGATTACTTGTGGATTATAGTGATGTTTTTATCAGCTGTTTGGACTCTCATTCTGACGGCACCCATTCACTGC
Source organism: Sinocyclocheilus grahami (assembly GCF_001515645.1). Taxonomy (NCBI): domain Eukaryota; kingdom Metazoa; phylum Chordata; class Actinopteri; order Cypriniformes; family Cyprinidae; genus Sinocyclocheilus; species Sinocyclocheilus grahami. The sequence continues at coordinate 546,838 of NW_015506365.1, forward strand.
AGAAGGATCCACTGGTGAGCAAGTGATGTAATGCTCAATCTGAGGAATAAACAAACTCATCTACATCTGGGATGATTCAAGGGTGAGTAAACTGTCAGCAAATTTTCATTTTGGGGTGAAATATTCCTTTAAACACTTGTAACACATGCCTTACGGTCCTTCACATGTCAAATTAAATATGACATTTAAAATTGTTATATTGTGGTATTTTCCCCCTGCAGATTCTGACTATGTTTGAAGAGAACTATCCAGAGAGCCTAAAAAAGGTGCTTTTAATCAAAGGTGAGTAATTGTTGCACCAGTGAAATTGCATCAGCATAATATTGTTTGATAATAAACGGTTTTGAATTCTTTTAATGATAAAGTTCTTCTTTCTACAGCCCCTAAACTCTTCCCTATTGCATATAACTTGGTCAAACACTTCTTGCGTGAGGAAACAAGGCAGAAGATTGCTGTGCTGGGTTGTAAGTTGTCTCATTAGTGCTGTTTGTTAAGGCAAACATCACAATACTGTTGACTTTGGTGTGTAACTCATCCTGCGTGAATGACAGTTTCTCTTGTGATCTCCACCTTCCAGCCAACTGGAAAGAGGTGTTGAGGAACTATGTGGATGCAGATCAGTTACCTGCGGTTTATGGGGGATCCATGACTGATCCTGATGGAGACCCTCTCTGTAAGACCATGGTGAGGTTTACTAGTGAACAGGAGAATAACATACACTACCATTCTGGTTTGGGGTCAGTAAGATCACAGATGAAGTGCATCATGATTTCCACAAAAATATTATGCAGCACAACTGTTTTCCACATTGATAAGAAGATTTTTTTCTTGAGCAGCAAATCGGAATATTGGAACGATTTCTGAAGGATCATTTGACACTAAAGAGTGGAGTAATGATGCTAAAAATTCAGCTTTGCATCACAGAAATAAATTACATTTTGTAATAACATTTCACAATATTATTGTTTATACTGTATTTCTGATCAAATAAATGCAGCCTTGGTGAGTTCTCTTTCAAAAACATTTAAAAGTCTTACTGACCCCAAACTTTTGAACGGTAGTCTATTCAAAATACCAATATTTTGTTAGTTGCCTTTACTCATCTGACGTCTTCCTCTCAGTTACGTTATGGTGGTGTAGTGCCGAAGTCGTACTATGTGCGGGACTCTATCAAAGTGAAGTATGACCAGTGCATCACTATTAGCCGTGGCTCATCATACCAGCTAGATTATGAGGTGCTCTTTCCAAACTGCGTACTACAGTAAGTGCCATATGTTAAGTGCTAGTTGTTATGGACCCCAAACCAGAATGGTAGTGTATGTTATTCTCCTGTTCACTAGTAAACCTCACCATGGTCTTACAGAGAGGGTCTCCATCAGGATCAGTCATGGATCCCCCATAAACCGCAGGTAACTGATCTGCATCCACATAGTTCCTCAACACCTCTTTCCAGTTGGCTGGAAGGTGGAGATCACAAGAGAAACTGTCATTCACGCAGGATGAGTTACACACCAAAGTCAACAGTATTGTGATGTTTGCCTTAACAAACAGCACTAATGAGACAACTTACAACCCAGCACAGCAATCTTCTGCCTTGTTTCCTCACGCAAGAAGTGTTTGACCAAGTTATATGCAATAGGGAAGAGTTTAGGGGCTGTAGAAAGAAGAACTTTATCATTAAAAGAATTCAAAACCGTTTATTATCAAACAATATTATGCTGATGCAATTTCACTGGTGCAACAATTACTCACCTTTGATTAAAAGCACCTTTTTTAGGCTCTCTGGATAGTTCTCTTCAAACATAGTCAGAATCTGCAGGGGGAAAATACCACAATATAACAATTTTAAATGTCATATTTAATTTGACATGTGAAGGACCGTAAGGCATGTGTTACAAGTGTTTAAAGGAATATTTCACCCCAAAATGAAAATTTGCTGACAGTTTACTCACCCTTGAATCATCCCAGATGTAGATGAGTTTGTTTATTCCTCAGATTGAGCATTACATCACTTGCTCACCAGTGGATCCTTCTGCAGTGAATGGGTGCCGTCAGAACGAGAGTCCAAACAGCTGATAAAAACATCACAATAATCCACACCACTCCAGTCCATCAATTAACGTATTGTGAAAAGAAAAGCTGCGTGTTTACTTTATACTGTTGTTTTATTGACTAAATTACAAGTCCATAATATATAATGTTGCTATCTCCAGTAAAAATGTTCTCATCTGAATCAGGAGAGAAATATGCACAGATCAAGCACTGTTTACAAGCGAAAACGGTCCAGAACAGTTCAACTAATACAGGGGTGGATTTTGATGTGAGAGGACAACAGGGGACTTTTTCACTGGAGGAAGCATTATTATGGACTATGGATATTTTGGCCAGAAGTGATGGTTTACAGTTAAAAATGCCTTGATGAATTTGTTTCTTACAAACACGCAGCTTTTCACTTCACAAGATATTAATTGATGGAGTGGAGTAATGTGGATTACTTGTGGATTATAGTGATGTTTTTATCAGCTGTTTGGACTCTCATTCTGACGGCACCCATTCACTGCAGAAGGATCCACTGGTGAGCAAGTGATGTAATGCTCAATCTGAGGAATAAACAAACTCATCTACATCTGGGATGATTCAAGGGTGAGTAAACTGTCAGCAAATTTTCATTTTGGGGTGAAATATTCCTTTAAACACTTGTAACACATGCCTTACGGTCCTTCACATGTCAAATTAAATATGACATTTAAAATTGTTATATTGTGGTATTTTCCCCCTGCAGATTCTGACTATGTTTGAAGAGAACTATCCAGAGAGCCTAAAAAAGGTGCTTTTAATCAAAGGTGAGTAATTGTTGCACCAGTGAAATTGCATCAGCATAATATTGTTTGATAATAAACGGTTTTGAATTCTTTTAATGATAAAGTTCTTCTTTCTACAGCCCCTAAACTCTTCCCTATTGCATATAACTTGGTCAAACACTTCTTGCGTGAGGAAACAAGGCAGAAGATTGCTGTGCTGGGTTGTAAGTTGTCTCATTAGTGCTGTTTGTTAAGGCAAACATCACAATACTGTTGACTTTGGTGTGTAACTCATCCTGCGTGAATGACAGTTTCTCTTGTGATCTCCACCTTCCAGCCAACTGGAAAGAGGTGTTGAGGAACTATGTGGATGCAGATCAGTTACCTGCGGTTTATGGGGGATCCATGACTGATCCTGATGGAGACCCTCTCTGTAAGACCATGGTGAGGTTTACTAGTGAACAGGAGAATAACATACACTACCATTCTGGTTTGGGGTCAGTAAGATCACAGATGAAGTGCATCATGATTTCCACAAAAATATTATGCAGCACAACTGTTTTCCACATTGATAAGAAGATTTTTTTCTTGAGCAGCAAATCGGAATATTGGAACGATTTCTGAAGGATCATTTGACACTAAAGAGTGGAGTAATGATGCTAAAAATTCAGCTTTGCATCACAGAAATAAATTACATTTTGTAATAACATTTCACAATATTATTGTTTATACTGTATTTCTGATCAAATAAATGCAGCCTTGGTGAGTTCTCTTTCAAAAACATTTAAAAGTCTTACTGACCCCAAACTTTTGAACGGTAGTCTATTCAAAATACCAATATTTTGTTAGTTGCCTTTACTCATCTGACGTCTTCCTCTCAGTTACGTTATGGTGGTGTAGTGCCGAAGTCGTACTATGTGCGGGACTCTATCAAAGTGAAGTATGACCAGTGCATCACTATTAGCCGTGGCTCATCATACCAGCTAGATTATGAGGTGCTCTTTCCAAACTGCGTACTACAGTAAGTGCCATATGTTAAGTGCTAGTTGTTATGCATAGCAAAATAGCAAAATAGCATGCAATAATATTCCATATGTACACTACTATTGCATTTTTCTTTTGTGGTTAAACTAGTAATATTTCTTAATCTCTTAATCTAGATGGCAGTTTGCGAGTGAGGGGTCTGATATCGGTTTTGGACTTTTCCTGAAGACGAAAGGGAATGAGACAAAAAAAGTAGAAGCCATGCAGGCAATACTGCCTAGCGAACGTTACAATTCCCACCTAGTTCCAGAAGATGGATCCTACACCTGTGAGGAACCAGGCATCTGTACGTTTGTTTTGAGTTTGACATTTGAGTTTTTTTATGGAAGCTTGTTTCCACCATGGAATAAAACCAAGAGGTAACCGTGTCTTTTTATCTTACAATTCAGACTTTTTACTCTAAATTCAGAGAATTGCGAAAAATAAAGTCAGATTTGTGAGATAAAAAAAATCCCAATTCTGGAAAAAAAAGAGAAGAAATGTCTAACTTGTGAGATAAAAAGTTGCGATTATCTTTTTATTTCTTTATCCTGTAGGGGAAACAAGCTTCCATAGTTTTTGGTGCTATTCTAAATTTCATTGCTATTCTATTCTCAAATTTCACGATTCGATTCGATTCTCATTCACAAGCTTGCGATTCGATTACCGATTCGATTCTATTCGATTCGATATCGATTATTTTGAATATATATCAGGTACAGTACATGCCAAATTTTCTCAAGGAAAGAAAAATCTCTCAACTAATGCTGTAAAATATACATGAGCATCAGTTGGTACTACATTACAATAATATTGAAGGCTAAAATTGACTGATTTGTTAAAATTACGCTTAATGAAGTTTTAAAATATTAAAGTTACAATTACATAATAACATTTCTACTTCAATTAGTTTTTTTAAAATATAAACATAACGGTGGCTGTCATAAAAACTTGATGGATTTATTCAAACATAAATGAAACATTGAATAACAGTAAAATGTATAATGAATATGTTATATGGTGCATATATTAAGCAAAATGCCCCTCTCTACAGTTTCTTTTTCTAGCTGACTAATGAGTTTATGGTCACCGAATATGTTTTTCTAATATTTTCAAATTTTTCTAATAGGTAAATGTGAAGTTACGTGACATTGTTTACAAGACGTTATATTGACGTCTTTGCTTGGCTGAAACACTGATTGAGAGATTACACGAGACCGAATACGGCTTGTAAAGTTATACTCTTTCTTTTAACTTACCTTCGGATGCTTAGTCATGTTTATTTTGTGCTGAAACTGGTATTAATGTGGAGGAGATGATCAGTTCACATGCGCCTTGCGCTGCTTGATCTGAGGCGCTACAGCGATCTGTCACTCCACATTAAACCGTGCCAAAATAGCATTTATTGTTTGAATATTGCAATACAAGGGACATAATTTGAAATCTGAGACTTTGTTTCATAATAAAAGTACCGATGCACAATGCTTATCGTGATATATTGGATGGGAAGTGCCTTTCAATGTTCCATCCATTAACTGAAAACAGAATAGACTAATCGATTCTTGGAATTTAAGAATCGATATCGTTCCGTAAAAATGAGAATCGATTATTTTTTACCCAGCCCTATTATTTATGCTGATAACAATGTCTTATTCTCTGTAGATGTGGTCCAGTTTGACAACACTTACAGTGTGCTACATTCAAAGAAGGTCCGCTTCACTGTGGATGTGCTTCTACCTGAAGGACATACAGGAAAACAAGCATAAAACTCGACTGGAATCAGACTTTATATCATATATCCATTAGCATTAGATAAGATTACTCATGCCCTTACATCATGGATTTTGAGCACACTATGTTTAAACACGGGAAATCAAAACTACTAGATAAGTGTTTTTTTTGTGTGGTTTTTTTTTCAAAGTTTTTACATAATTATTCTCTCTCTAAGCAAATTACTATTAATAATTATGAAAAGTGGTTGTACGCAAGCAGTTCCTAAAGGGTGTTGTATGAACCATTTCCATGTATTTGTAAAAAAAAAAAAAAATTTGATCAGTAGATATTTTCCTTAATGTAAAATAATTGTGAATATAGACTACTGAGAATATCTCTCAATTAATATGACATTGAATCACAGCAATTACAACTTACTCATGTCAATGCATGCAATGGGTAAATCCTTCAGTAATAGCAAGATTATATTATTTCTTGTAATATTTAGTTGTAGAAAGCCACTTCTATAATTTTGAGAATGTTTTAAATGTGCACATAATTACGCACTAATCTGAGAATAAAATGCATTTAAGAAAGCACACACTGTTGATGTTTATTTGTAGCACTAGAGGACGCACGTGCATCACGAAATGCAGAGATGGTTAATAGACACAATGACATTGATTTTACACGCTTCCACAAACAACAAACCCAGTGATGTATTTTTTAAACAAACAAGCAAGCCCTGTCCAGATTTAAAAAGTAACGCAAAAGTAACGTAACGCATTACTTTCCATTAAAAGTAACTAAGTACCGTAATTAGTTACTTTTTTTTGGAGTAACGCAATATTGTAATGCATTACTTTTAAAAGTAACTTTCCCCAACACTGGTGATGTTATTACATTATGGCAGCTTATTGCAGTTTATTTATTTACTTTTAATTACTATTTAAACATAATGATATTATTTATTCTACTGGTTTTAATTTATATTGATGATAAAAAATGAATAAATAATCAATTATTTAAGTGCTATAGCAAAGGAATTGAGGTTGAAATGTGTTTTAATTGTCATCAAAGTCCTGCCAGAAATGATTATGATCTTTTTCAAAATAAAACTTATTCTATATACTTTCTTTCTTTTTTACCATTTAATTTTGTGATGAAATGCACCACTGTGTGGTGAAGGGTAGGGGACAAGGCTCGTGCTGTTACATAACAACTCCACGCGCTACAACACTGTGCCGCGAGCAAAAAAAATAAATGAAGACGGCAGAAAAATATATAGTTCATCGTTAAAATGTTAAATGCTTAAATGTATTTAAACTTATTACCACAATTTATCATAAATAACTACTACCTTGAGACGTTCATCTCTAAAGCCCTAACGTTATGTATTTTAAATAAGCATTACACATATGAAAGTTTCTTTAATTCAACATTGTTACTAATTATTTCCACTATATTGAAAGTGGGCGTTGCGCAATTTTGCATTATGCAGATGAGGGGGCGGGGTCCGCGCGTGGCAGCGATGACTTGACGTAATGTCCAACCTTGCGGAGAGAGCGCAACAAACATGGCGACAGAGCGGAGTGGACAGGGGTGTCTTCTAACTTTCATAGTGTTCCTCTGGAGCTCTGTCGGCGGGCGGACGGAGACGTCGAGCCCCGGCTCCAGCAGTCAGATCCTGGGCATGCGGCTGGAGAGGAGCGACAAAGCGGCCAGCACGACGGAGGACGGGCTCATCCAGGTAACGGAGGAGAGCAGCGTCCTGCTCAGGTTTTATGGGGTGCACCTGAGCCCAGACTCAGCATCCCACATCAGGTTCACGGAGTACGTGGATACGGAGGACAGCGACGCGTTAAACAGCACTTGTGAGGATTTCACCAAAGACCTGAGCATCAGCACCTTCATGAACGTGAGCAAAGTTCGAAGGCCCGAGCATGTGAATACGGGTGACAGTGACGAATTAAACAGGACTTGTGAGGATTTCACCAAAGACCTGAGCATCAGCACCTTCATGAACGTGAGCAACAGAGGAACATCAGGTCTGGTGAGTGTGTATGTGAAGCCACTGCGTAAGAGTGAACGAGAAAAGACCTACAGTCTATGTGTCAGGCAGGGTTTGGGAGACAGATGGGTCCAGCTGGGTGAAAATGATGGAAGATTGTTAGTTGTAGAGGAGAAAGAATCTCTTCTACCGCTTTGGCTCCAAATCATCCTGGTTTCAGGCTTGCTGGTGCTGTCTGGCATGTTCAGCGGACTCAACCTGGGGCTCATGGCGTTGGATCCAATGGAGCTTCGCATTGTGCAAAGCTGTGGAACTAATAAGGAAAAGAAGTATGCACGCAAAATCGAACCCATTCGAAGCAAGGGCAACTATCTGCTTTGCTCTTTATTGTTGGGTAATGTGCTGGTCAACACAACTTTGACGATCCTGCTAGATGATTTGATTGGGTCGGGGTTGGGAGCCGTGGTGGCATCTACTGTTGGCATTGTCATATTTGGTGAAATCGTGCCACAAGCGCTCTGCTCGCGCCACGGTTTGGCCGTAGGCGCCAACACCATCATGTTGACCAAGTTTTTCATGCTCCTGACCTTCCCCTTGTCGTTCCCCGTCAGTAAGCTTTTGGACTACATTCTCGGGCAGGAAATCGGCACCGTCTACAACCGCGAGAAGCTGGTGGAGATGCTGAAGGTCACCGAACCCTACAACGATCTGGTCAAGGAAGAGCTGAACATCATACAAGGTGCTCTGGAACTCAGAACCAAGACGGTTGAGGATGTGATGACGCCACTGAGCAACTGCTTCATGATTCACACCGACGCCGTGTTGGACTTCAACACCATGTCTGAGATCATGGAAAGCGGCTACACGCGGATACCCGTGTATGATGCCGAGCTCTCCAACATCGTGGACATCCTGTACGTCAAAGACCTGGCCTTCGTCGACCCCGACGACTGCACCACGCTTAAAACGGTCACCAAGTTCTACAACCACCCGGTGCATTTCGTCTTCCACGACACTAAGCTGGATGCCATGCTGGAGGAGTTTAAAAAAGGTTAGTGGTTGTGTTTTATGTGCATCCTCCTGAGTCTCCAGAATGTGCTGTGCTCACAGGAAGCAAAGGCTTTGGCTCCATGCAGTTGTTTTCATCCTCCTATTGATTATGATGGGTGCTCAGACTCCCCCTGAGAGCCGAATCAATAACCATATGCTCCCTGCATCAACCTCCGATCAAGG
>NW_015506365.1:555628-559471 GCF_001515645.1 Sinocyclocheilus grahami
GCCAAAAATATAACTTTTTTTTTTTAAACAAACAAGCAAGCCCTGTCCAGATTTAAAAAGAAACGCAAAAGAAACGTAACGCATTACTTTCCATTAAAAGTAACTAAGTACCGTAATTAGTTACTTTTTTTTGGAGTAACGCAATATTGTAATGCATTACTTTTAAAAGTAACTTTCCCCAACACTGGTGATGTTATTACATTATGGCAGCTTATTGCAGTTTATTTATTTACTTTTAATTAATATTTAAACATAATGATATTATTTATTCTACTGGTTTTAATTTATATTGATGATAAAAAATGAATAAATAATCAATTATTTAAGTGCTATAGCAAAGGAATTGAGGTTGAAATGTGTTTTAATTGTCATCAAAGTCCTGCCAGAAATGATTATGATCTTTTTCAAAATAAAACTTATTCTATATACTTTCTTTCTTTTTTACCATTTAATTTTGTGATGAAATGCACCACTGTGTGGTGAAGGGTAGGGGACAAGGCTCGTGCTGTTACATAACAACTCCACGCGCTACAACACTGTGCCGCGAGCAAAAAAAATAAATGAAGACGGCAGAAAAATATATAGTTCATCGTTAAAATGTTAAATGCTTAAATGTATTTAAACTTATTACCACAATTTATCATAAATAACTACTACCTTGAGACGTTCATCTCTAAAGCCCTAACGTTATGTATTTTAAATAAGCATTACACATATGAAAGTTTCTTTAATTCAACATTGTTACTAATTATTTCCACTATATTGAAAGTGGGCGTTGCGCAATTTTGCATTATGCAAATAAGGGGGCGGGGCCCGCTTGTGGCAGCGATGACGTGACGTAAGGTCCAGCCTTGCGGAGAGAGCGCAACAAACATGGCGACAGAGCGGAGTGGACAGGGGTGTCTTCTAACTTTCATAGTGTTCCTCTGGAGCTCTGTCGGCGGGCGGACGGAGACGTCGAGCCCCGGCTCCAGCAGTCAGATCCTGGGCATGCGGCTGGAGAGGAGCGACAAAGCGGCCAGCACGACGGAGGACGGGCTCATCCAGGTAACGGAGGAGAGCAGCGTCCTGCTCAGGTTTTATGGGGTGCACCTGAGCCCAGACTCAGCATCCCACATCAGGTTCACGGAGTACGTGGATACGGAGGACAGCGACGCGTTAAACAGCACTTGTGAGGATTTCACCAAAGACCTGAGCATCAGCACCTTCATGAACGTGAGCAACAGAGGAACATCAGGTCTGGTGAGTGTGTATGTGAAGCCACTGCGTAAGAGTGAACGAGAAAAGACCTACAGTCTATGTGTCAGGCAGGGTTTGGGAGACAGATGGGTCCAGCTGGGTGAAAATGATGGAAGATTGTTAGTTGTAGAGGAGAAAGAATCTCTTCTACCGCTTTGGCTCCAAATCATCCTGGTTTCAGGCTTGCTGGTGCTGTCTGGCATGTTCAGCGGACTCAACCTGGGGCTCATGGCGTTGGATCCAATGGAGCTTCGCATTGTGCAAAGCTGTGGAACTAATAAGGAAAAGAAGTATGCACGCAAAATCGAACCCATTCGAAGCAAGGGCAACTATCTGCTTTGCTCTTTATTGTTGGGTAATGTGCTGGTCAACACAACTTTGACGATCCTGCTAGATGATTTGATTGGGTCGGGGTTGGGAGCCGTGGTGGCATCTACTGTTGGCATTGTCATATTTGGTGAAATCGTGCCACAAGCGCTCTGCTCGCGCCACGGTTTGGCCGTAGGCGCCAACACCATCATGTTGACCAAGTTTTTCATGCTCCTGACCTTCCCCTTGTCGTTCCCCGTCAGTAAGCTTTTGGACTACATTCTCGGGCAGGAAATCGGCACCGTCTACAACCGCGAGAAGCTGGTGGAGATGCTGAAGGTCACCGAACCCTACAACGATCTGGTCAAGGAAGAGCTGAACATCATACAAGGTGCTCTGGAACTCAGAACCAAGACGGTTGAGGATGTGATGACGCCACTGAGCAACTGCTTCATGATTCACACCGACGCCGTGTTGGACTTCAACACCATGTCTGAGATCATGGAAAGCGGCTACACACGGATACCCGTGTATGACACCGAGCGCTCCAACATCGTGGACATCCTGTACGTCAAAGACCTGGCCTTCGTCGACCCCGACGACTGCACCACGCTTAAAACGGTCACCAAGTTCTACAACCACCCGGTGCATTTCGTCTTCCACGACACTAAGCTGGATGCCATGCTGGAGGAGTTTAAAAAAGGTTAGTGGTTGTGTTTTATGTGCATCCTCCTGAGTCTCCAGAATGTGCTGTGCTCACAGGAAGCAAAGGCTTTGGCTCCATGCAGTTGTTTTCATCCTCCTATTGATTATGATGGGTGCTCAGACTCCCCCTGAGAGCCGAATCAATAACCATATGCTCCCTGCATCAACCTCCGATCAAGGCAGAGGAATCCCATGATGCCAAAAGCACCCGACACTCATAAAAAATGGCAACATCATCCTGTCCACCAGAGTTTGCACACTCACTGTGATTACCAAGTTTAGCCTCAGATTTGGGGCTGTAACCACCATAGAAATTTGGGGAGACATGTTCCCCTCAATATCCAGATTAGTTCATCAATTAAAGATGCTGGTAAAACTTTACAAAAAGATTTTATTTGTTAACATGAGTTAACTGAATCAGTTAAAATGAACTAACCATGAACAATACTTCTACAGCATTTATGAATCTTAGTTCATGTTAATCTCAACATTTACTAATGCATTTGTAATATCAAAAGTTGTATCTGGTTACATTAGTAAGCGCACTGTGAACTAACTTAGTTATTTATCATTAATAAAGGTTAATAAATGCTGTAAAAATCTATAGCATATAGTTGATGTTCATTATGAACTGCTAAAATGTATGCTAAGGGTTATTATAGTTAGCAAAAATTGAAACTACAATCAAAACCCTTTTTTGTACTAAAACTTTTGTAAATTCTGTAAAATAAATGTTAGCTGAAATAAAAATACAAAAAAACTTTAAAATTACAAAATGCTAAATTTAACAAAAATGAAAACTGATTTTAATTAAAAAAATTCTATATAGTCTATATGATATTGATATTAATAATAAAAACTATAATAGTGTCTTGATACTAAAATGACAGTGCATCTACCTTAAATTCAAAGAAGATAATAAAAGTGTCTTCCAAATGCATGTTTTATTTCACTTTATTGACTTTAATCATAACGATTATGTTGGTATAATTTTTGTAAAAGCTGTTGAAGCTCATTTGAAAACACAGTTTTACCCCAATGTTAATGTTAGATTAATGATGAGTTGTATGGGCGGTGTTTTGAAATGATTGGCAGTTTGAAGTTCCTCCCACTGTATTTTTCATCTCTCGATCACTGCAGCGGTGCCACAGAGGGACAAAAGCGATGTGAAGACACTGTATTGTCCAAAACGTCAGCTCAGGACATAGCTTTTATTGCATTAAATGATAAATTTGTAGAAACTCTCTACACCCTATTCGAACAAGTTTTCAGTATTTGTTTAAAATGAGCTCCGCTGAGATATGACTGCATGTAAATAAGCTTGTGAGTATGCAAACAATAAATGTGGGTGGTTTGCTTAAATGGCAATCCCTCAGGAACACGAGTGCATCTCAGTGAGAAAAGCCCTTCTCTTAAGCAGTCTGCTGGTCTGATGCTTTCTGTAGTATAAAATAAGTCTTGATCTTGTACTATAAATCCCTGGATTTCAGAAAAAATCAGCGTGTTTCCTCTATTTAAGATCACTTATTAGTGAGTTGGTTAGGGATTTGAACACAATTTTTTAAACTTTTTTTTTTTTTTTTTTTTAAA